>NW_024067756.1:300000-427500 GCF_009389715.1 Phoenix dactylifera
TTGAGTGTTTCAGAAATGCACTTAATGAAGAAAAATTGATGACTACTAAAAGACTAAATCAAGAAAAGATGAAATAGATCTTGAGTCTTGCATGATTAGAAGTAAAGATCACCATTATCATTTGCTTGCTTTATGAGCTTTATATTCTATCAAATGAATGTGTAGAATGCACTCCTAGGTGCTTATTTTATTAAAGAAGATATATGTTAAATAACCACCATATTTGAAAACACTCATTACAAATATGATAAAGCAATATATGATTTTGAAACAAGCATCAAAAGCATGATATAAAAAGCTTAAGCAACCTTTTTGATATAAAGTAATAGTGATAATTCTTTGCATCAAAAAAAATGTGATATCTTACTTGCTCAAAGTATACATTAATGACATCATTCTTGGTTCTACTAATGGAGATTTATATGAAGATTTTACTTAGCTCATGTAAGGTGAGTTTGAAATATGTATGATGAACATCTTCTCTCAAACTCCAAATTAAGACAAACAAGAAAGGGGATCTTCATTGACCAAAGTTAGTCCACAAGAAAACCCTTATAGAAGATTGGCATGAAGAAGGTATGTCTATGACCCCATCTTGTAGAATTTGAAAAGGATGAGCAAAGTAGATCTATTGTTTAAAGCTGTATTGAAGGATGATAGAATAATTATTTTATCATACAGCTAGTAGACCAGATTGTATGCTTATTATGTGCCCTTATGCAAGACTTCAATCCAACTTTAATGAATCATATTTTATTGATAACAAATAAATCATAATCTGAATTTTGATAGAAACAACCGTTTAAGATAAGTTGATTAAAACTTAACTAGCATGTCTTATTGACAATTATCTTAAGCAAATAAAATCTAAACTAAATCGATTTTGAAAATAAGAAATTGATTTGACCTTGATAAATCTTCCTATTGCCTCACATGCTTGTCCTTGAACTATCTTGGTTAATGAAACTATCTCTTTAGTTCAAGTGATAGTGCTTGCTTATATTTAGGCAATCTCTTGAGTAAAGTGACTCAACATGCAACTATTGTCATATCTTATATGAGTCATATAGTTAAAAAAAATAAATAAAAAATATGTTGGATGAATATTTTGTATCTTGAAGAAACTAATGACTTTCCTTCAAGAAAGAAAAGAACTTTGTTAATAATGCAGGATCCTTGAGCAAGAAAATGAGAGATTTCAACTTGAAGGATATCTTCATACACTAAACATTCACATGCAAACAAGAGAGAAGACCTTCTTCAGCCAAAAGTTCATACATAAGAAATCTAGTAGGTATTTGACTGAAGAATGCAGAATGAATTTGTAATTCTAGATACTTCTCTCATAAATTAATGAGCAAAGTCAATAACTTAAATCTTATTATGGCATGATTAAGGTCTTTAAATTATTAATTTTTGATATCATGTCTATATCTATATATATTGATTGACTTATACTTTTAGAAATTGTTTCATGGTTTGCCCAAACTAAAATATATCTTTGCCTATATCATAACCATGAAATACACAAGTGTATGCTTAAAATTTTGATTTAAAATGACTTGTGAGAAATTATGAATCCTTGAGCACAATGAAAATGTTGTTTGCATGATATACATCTATATGATACATAAGATTATTTCTTTATTCTGCTCTTTCATGTAAATTACTTGAGAATAACGAAAAGAGAGAGAGAGATAAAGAAAAGAAAATATATATTATTCAAGAGAAGTAAAATCTAAGTAAAGGCAAATACTTCAATCTTAAGGAAAAGCAAAACAAGCATAATATATTTAGGACATTTATGAGACTCGCGAAAGGGATAAAATCCGCAATTAATTACACTTAAACAGGGAGAGTTTGAAGTAAAAACTTTTAACATTTCTATATTGCTCATCATAGGAATGGTGCCAATAGGGAGGCTAGTGGTAGTACCCGGCACTATTTGACCCAACTATTCGGTGTAGGGCATATTAGGGACGGCACAAGAGAGAGGCTAGTGGTAGTACCTCGTGCCCTTCCCAACTCCACTGGATAGGGAGCAAATAGAGTATAGAGCATAAGAAAGTAAAAATGAAAGACAAAGTTAATGAAAGTATATAAGAAGAATCAAGTCAAATTTTTAATCACTTGAAAACACACTTTAAGGATGAAATCATTGCAAGATAATGTTTAAATAGGGAGAGTTTATTTGAAAAGAATTGATTTTGATCCTTGACATGCTTGTTCTTAATATTTTAATGCATGACTTAACACATAATATATTTTGCATGTGGCATGATGTTTTGAATTATGGGTTCTCAATATTTTGTAATGCTCCATGCTTGGATAAGTTGATTGAATTATGTTTTAACTTGGAATATGTCTTAACTTTGCTCACAAGTCTTTGCTTCACCCTTGCCTCAAACTAACTTGTGTTCCAATGCTTGAATGTTTAAAATACTACATAAAGTTTTTTTTTAAGTAATATTAAAAAGAAATTTTAGTTTTATCATTCACGATATCTTTGAAAGTTAAATAGATTTACAAAAAGAAGAAGAGAAGGATATTTCTATTTAGGCAAAATGAATTGATCTTGATCTATCTTTCTACTTGCCTAACTTGATACATAATGTCCTAATACTTGTTAAAATATCCTTTATTTTGTATCGAAACTCAATATTAAATACAAAGATTCTGAAAGTGCTCGAATGTTATTGAAATATGTGTTTCAATCTTAGTGATTTAAGATGAGCTACAATGTAGAAGATACATATCTCAAATTATAATTGTGAAAGCCTTCTTGGAAATTCTTATGAAAATTCAGAATCTGATTTTTTATAAAAGCTTAAACTTAACTTAAAAATGCTTATATCATTACATCTTTGTAACCTTAGTTATATGCTTCTATGATCATGTCATTCAGGAGAATAACTCAATATGATTTCTAAATGAAAATTTTAATATAAGAAAAACAGAATTAATTTTGACGCCTTGGTTGATTGTCTCGATACGCATCCGAAACATATCTTTTCTTATCCTTAAAGTGTACTAATATTGGTCTAAATGATGTGTCTTTCAATGATCTTAATTGCAAACAAATATTTTTAAATATATGATCTTATTTTGATATTAAAAAGATTTATTGTGTTTTATGAATACATTGGTGAAAAACTATGATTAAGAAATTGAGTTCTATAAATATATATACCTCAATGATCATCTATATATTTTCTCTCCTACATTCTTAAAGATTTCCATCAGAATATATATAGAGTGAATCATCTTAAAGCTAGAAATATTTTAGCTCACTCAAATGACTCTAAAAGAAAGAAAATGTAAATGCTTTTGAAAGAAACTGAGCTTCAAATGAATCATTTTCTGATTAATATTTCTATACATTTTCTCTAAGATTAAGAGAAAGCATAACTTGTTCTTGAAAGATTAAAAAGGGTGATTGCTATAAATTTTTGAATAATTCTTGATCACTCTACATTCTCGATATCATAGAATTTTAGTTTTATTCACGCTTGTCATTAAAAATCTGAAATTCAACAAAAGAAAAGAATGATTAAAGAGGAATGCATCTTTTGAGGGGGAGATTAGATATCTTATCCTAAAGATACTTTAATGCATACCTTGAATTTTCTGGATGGATTTTGATGAACCTCTTATATTGCAAGACATGCTTTAAGTACCTTGAGATGAGCTCTATAAAGGCTGTCTTATCTCAAACCTTGAGTCTTATGAAAATAAGCTGAAACTTATAGAAAATATATTTTTGAGATTGACAATTTTATTGAACATTATCTTCAAATTCTAACTCTTAAATGGAACTTAATCCCATAAATCTATAACTAAAGAAGAGGAAAAGAATACTAAATGAAAAGTGATCCTAATACTCTCCAATATGTATCATCTGAAAATCTTTATGATACACCATTGAGGCGTGTTAGTTGGTTAGTAATATCTTATGCATCACTCATGAACCAAATTGCAAATCTTAAGAGCCTCTAATTTAATGAAATAGGGGGAATAATGTGTTAAATTTTCTTGAGTATCTCTTAGAAAATCTATTTTGAACTTCACTAATGAGTCCTAATTGGCTTGCTCTTTAGAACTTCAATATTGTACCAGTTCATTATTATATGTACCAAAATGTGCTTTTTTTTTTAAAGGAATAAAGTCTTTAAAAAGAGCTCTAAAAGAACCTTCAAAGCTTTGAATTTTATGTATGCTCTAAGATACATCAAAAATTGCATGATTTCATATTTTGGTATTTGTGCCCCAATGCTCTTACTATCATAAAAGAACTTTGAAGTCATTAAGAATTAATGATCCAACATGATGATATGTTTTCAAGTATGTAAGTTTTGATCTTATACTCTGAAAATTAATTAAATTGCTCTCATGTTGATAAAATACTTAATAGATTGGGCAAAAGATCTTAAATGAACAAGCTTTCATACTTATTATTGAAGAGAGGTTAGATTTCCATTCGTGTTTTTCTTGAATATCATTTGTGGTACTTCTTGAATTAATTTAAGAAAGATTCACCTACACTTGATTAGAAAACTATCTGTGGTATCAAATTAGAAAACTTCTTGAATCACATTCGATGTGTTCTGCTCTGAAATTATCTTAATTGGCTCTGATCTATGCTCATTAATCTGATTCTAATATTATTGCCTTGAGTTATATGATTCATATCCTTGCAATAATTTGACATGCAAATCAGAGTACAATAAGGAAAAGAAATATATGAGCATTCTGATCTTTGTGCTTTATGTTTCACTATCTTTTTGATGTTGTCAAAAAGGGGGAGAAATATCTAAGTATATGCTCATAATGCTTTGTGTTTTGAATATTCGCACTTTATGTCGCTAACCCGTGGCGGACAGAGCTAACAGGTATGCTCGTGAGTTTACGTAAAAGGTGCTTTAGATGCACGTGGTTTCCAAGTTAATGCCAGAAAAAAAGGATTTCGGTTATAGTTTTCTCTAAAGAATTATAAAATAAGTGTGGATGATCTCTAAAGAAGAATGATTCTTTTGAACATAAATTAGACTCAAGATAGTGTCGTGTTACTATTCGACAAATCAGCTTAAATTGAAATATGTTGATTGTGTTAAGATGATTAAATCTAAAGCATTATCATGAAGTATGTTTTTTAAATATATATGTTTTCTACTTCATGCAACTTAGCTATGTATTACTTCTAGAACACAATATATTTTATATTGCATATACTCCAAATTTTGTCATCATCAAAAAGGGGGAGACTGATGACCCAAAGATATTGATTTTGATGATCACAAAACCTTGAAGTATAAATACTAATGTTTGTGTTGCAAGGAAAAAGATATTTATTTTGCAAGGAACATAGCAAGTTGAAAGAACACAAGAAGGCCTCCAAAGCTCTCAAGAAAAGTTGGAAGAAAGCTACAATTTATTGGCCCAAGTTTCAAGTTCAAAGGATTCAAATTGGAGGAGCAAATTCAAAGGAAAATTCAAAAGAACAGTCTTCGAGTCGACTCCAGGGAGTAACAAGACAGAAAGACAGAAAAGACATTTAGGGCTGAGATTCGAGTGATCTCAGTGTTATACAAGGGATGTAGATGTATGCCCTAGAAGGCCAATTTGGGCTGACACATTGTTGATTCTAGGGACATAATTTTGTACTTGACTATTTATTATTGAATAAATAAAAGGCATCTTTTTCATTCATATTGTTTATGTGTCTATGAATCGTCCAAGAAATTAATAAGATGATGATACATATTCTCAAGAGTTGAGAATTTGAGCCATGTATCATTGGTGATTAATTTCTAAATGCTCCTGATCAAAGGATCATCACGAGGACGGTGATCGATCCGATCAGTGCACAGATCACTCTCCTTCTGGATGGACGAACTTGAGTCCACAGTGTAGGGACACTGAAGTGATAGTGCAAGGTGCTTGTTAGAGAACAAGGGTACTGAGCGTGACCAATACAAGAAGTCACTTGGATGTCTATCCACTCGTCAGTGACTTGCTTGATGTTGCAGTAGTGTGACTGGTCCTTTGACCTGCGGTGCTTCGGCTACTCACAGTGAGGTTATTGTAGTTTGACTGCACCATACATGGTCTCTAGCCATATGGGTCCATGCAGTGTAGATTGGCTGCAGTAAGTTCACTGTAGGAGTAGGGTATGCACCTATATGGAATCTATCGACCTTGATAGATAAGGAGAGATCCTATGTGATTTATAAGACTGAGTTCGTAAGACCTCGGGCCGGGGCAGTATGCACAGTGGAGAAAGAGTTTTTCACTATCGAACTCGAGTCGAATAAATCTTGACATATGACAGACGATGGGGTTTGACGAGTTGTCCATGACCTCCGTCCTGTAGGGATCCACGATAGTAGGACTGTATCACATGTTTAACTGCACCTAGAGGTTCATCATTCTATTCTGCTGGGTAGCCACTACATGCTGCTAGGTGTCACTGGTGGATGGTGGGACTCATAGGATTATCTTGATGATCGATAAACCCTAATGAGTTGAGTTGGAATCGTCTCCAACCCATTGAAAGGAGTTTTCAATGATATAGTGATAGAGATCACAATATATCTCACTACCAGTCAGAATAGAACCTATGGGGTCACACACACTAGAAGTATTGACCGATCCGATGGTTGAAATCGTGATTAGGAATCACAAGAAATCAATTTGATTGATAAGAAGTTGAAGAAGAACAAAGGGAATTAATTAATTGGACTTGAAACAAGAATCCTACTTCGGGTAGGATACCTAGAGTTCTAATTGGATTAGGACTGGGATTCCTACTTGGAATAGGATTCCTCAATCCTAATGAGATTAGGAGTTTTGAATTAAAATTGGATTCCTACTTGGAATAGGATTCCTAGGAAATCCTAATAGGATTAGGACTTCGGATTCAATAGAGTCCTAATTAGATTAGGACTAAAATTAAACAAATCCTAATTGGATTAGGATTCCTTAAGTCTAAATTAATTATTAATCTAATGAATCAACATGACTCCTAATGGATTAGGATTGAAGAGTTCAATTGAGTCATGGTTCATTCAAGTCCTAATTGGATTAGGACTAGCATAGATTGAACCCAATTTGGCCAATCCTAATTAGATTAGGATGAAACCATGAGAGAGGCCACCTAATCCTCTTTGGAAGAGGATTAGGTTAACCAACTAAGAGGGGCATCAGCCCCTCTCCAAATGCTTGGGGCGACAAGAAGAGAGGAGCTTAGGGCCGGCGCCCCCTTCTTATTTGGTAGGTTGTCATTGGAACTCCTAAAAGTTAGGAGCTCCAATCCCTTTTTAAAGAGGACTAGAGGCCGGCGCCCTAAGAGAGCTTTTCATCCTCCTCTTGCTGCCCGCCACCCTCCCCTCTCCTCTCTTGGTTCAGCCGCAAGCAAAGGAAGAGCAAGGTCCAAGCGTTGGCGTCTTCCTCTTCCTCCAATCCTTCTTCCAACACAGGGAAAGAAAGAAGGCTGCAGAAGCTGTGTTCTTCTTCCTTGAGTTCCTTCTTCTTCTTCCTCCTCTCAAGCACTTTCAAGAGTTGAAAGAAAGAGAAGAGATCAGCCATCAAAGGAGTCTTTGCAAGGGAGCTAGCACCCCGGGAAGACAAGAAAGCTTTGATCGGTTCTCTTACTTCGTGTGGATACCCGTAGAGGCCGGACGTTTGAACGGCTTCAAACGAACCCTCTTCCAAAACCACGAATTCAGATTCGCGGTGATCATCTACCCATGCAAGGTGAAGATTTGATCTTCCTATTAGTTCTAAAAGTTTTAATTCTTACCTAATTACGAAAGGTCTCGAAACAAGCATTCATGCGATGAACGTCGAACCCGTGCATGCCGATTCCGCTGCCATCTGAAATTTTTGAAATATCAGCGGCATGGGCGGGTTCCCAACAGTGGTATCAGAGCCTAGGCTTCGTAGATTAAGGTAAGAATTAAATATCTAAAGGCATATTAGATCTGAAAATTAAATGATCATGCATGCTGAAAAATTCTGCATGCAGATTTTTTCAGGAGTGCTGATTTTTACATGCTGATTTTTATGTGATAAAAAGATGATTCTAATTGCATTTTTAATGGGATTACAAAGTTTAGAATCATGATTAGCATGATCAGCGACCTATGTCATGATATAATCAGTTAAGTTTCAGATCTGAAAATTATAATTGTAGCATACAGTGATGATCATAGGATTCAACCCCTTTTGGTATCAAATGTAATGACCTGCGATGTGATCTGCGATGTCATGTAATTTTTCAGATGCTTGCATGCATCTTATTTGATGTTTTGAGAGGCCTGCGTGCCTCCTAAAAGGAGATGTAAATTATTTTTATTTTTATTTTACATCTGGTTGTATTTCTGTGATGTGATGTACATCAACGATCAAGTCGAAGACGATGCATGAGATGAACAGGGGTCTAAGCAGTTGATGGCGATGGGATCAAGAGTGATCAAGGATCGAATCAAGGAAGCTTGGATCCAATCAAGAGTTGAAGACCACTTGATCGATTGATGTGCATGTGCTTGTAATACGACCTAATTAGAATCCATGATCATCACCTAGTTAAAGTTTAGCTTTAATTATTGCCGCGATTATAACTGCCTGCAATGCGCCGTTTGCATGTGATGTGAATGAGAGTCGGGTAGATAGGTCTACATGTGATGTAGCAAACCCAATTGAGACCTAAATCAAAACCTCCTCAATCAAGTCGAGAGTGAACCGACATGAGCAAGTCATATTAGATTAATTGATCTAATTGGTGTCTAGGAAAGCATGAAAGGTGGTTACTTAATTAGGACCTTACTCTCTGAGTAAGGGGAGCCTCCCACCTGCTTACCTGGCCAATTGTTCGATTACCTCTTATGAAAGGCTCAAGTTGCAAACACTAAGACCTGATTAACCAATATTAAGTCAATAGGTCTTCCACTGTAGTAGAGCTGCTAAGGCCTTTCTGATGTTGACTTGTCTCGGCTGGATACAGTGGTCAAGTTGCATTGGGGGGCTGGACCTCTCTATAGACATGAGATGTTGTAGGGTAAAGGTGGGGTTGGGCACCAATAACTGTTAGGTGAGGACCCAATGACGACTTTATTCCTACGGTTATACAGTGGGTCTGACTTAACTAAGAAATGAGACCAATAACTGTTAGGTGAGGTCTTCATGGCTTAGAGACCAAGTTGCACTGCAACATGCTTGAGAAGCATTGTACAAGAGTTGTACACTCATCCATCTATGTGTCACCAATAACTGTTAGGTGAGGTGGCATGTGAATTGGTGGGACCGCAGTACCCACTAGAAACCCTAGTCGTGTGGGATTTCCGTTTTCCTACCAGGGGAGTGTGAGGAATTCGAAAAAATAGTGGGAGTCATATTTGTTCTAAAAAGACCTTAGGACAGATTAGGATCAAGTACAAGAGTCTAACTAGAATCTTTACTCTCTGCAGATACAATGTCGGCTTCAAACCCTTTGACCCGTATTCTTGAGACCAACCGACTGACTGGAACCAATTACAAGGACTGGCTTAGAAATCTCAAAATAGTTTTGGACTGTGAGAAGATAGGCTATATACTCGATTCAGATATCCCCACATTACCAGTACGTCCCACTGATGTTCAGCGTGAGATGCATAAAAAGTGGTTGGATGATGACATTAGAGTAAAATGCTATATGATGGCATCTATGTCTAATGAACTCCAATGCCAGCATGAAAATATAAAGACTGCTAGGGACATACTGGCACACCTACAAGAGTTGTATGGTGAGCAGAGTCGCACAGCTCGTTTTGAAGTGTCCAAGAGGCTTTTCAAAGCGAAGATGCGCGAAGGGCAGTCTGTCCATGATCACGGTCTGACCATGATCAAGGACCTAGAGGAGCTTGAGAAGCTCGGTATGGACATGCACAAGGAATTGCAAGTGGATTTGATCCTACAGTCACTTTCTGATTCATTTGGTCAGTTTATAGTAAACTACCACATGAATAAGATTGAATGCACTAAGACTGAACTAATCAACATGTTGGTAACTGCTGAAGGAGCCTTGAAAGGTTCAAGGGGCAATGTCCTCGCTGCTGAGTTGACTTCTGGTTCCAAGAGAAAGTCTACTTGGAAGAAAAGGAAGCCTACAAAGAAGCAGAAGAAAGACAAGAAGCCAAAGAAGGAAGTTCAAAAGAAAAAGGCTAACGACAAAGGAAAATGTTTCCACTGCAATGTCGAAGGCCACTGGAAGAGAAACTGTCCTTCATACCTCGAGAGCCTGAAGAACAAGAAAGGTGACACACCTTCAGAAGGTATAGACTTGCTCATAATTGAAACTAATCTAACGGTTTCTTCTACTTCCAGTTGGGTTATAGATTCTGGTTCTAGTGCTCATTTGTGCACTACCATGCAGGGTCTAAAGGAAAGTAGAAGGCTGGCAGAAGGTGCGGTAACCCTTCGGGTTGGCAACGGGGCAAAAGTTGCTGCTGTGGCTGTGGGCACCTACCATCTGCGACTACCGTCTGGATTTAGTTTAATACTTAGAGACTGCTATTATGTACCTGTTGCTAGCAGAAATTTGATTTCTGTTTCATGTCTAGCACAGGAAGGTCATGTTTTTACATTTGACAAAGACTACTGTTCTATTTATTTGAGAAATAAAATAGTCGCACGTGGTTTTATGATTGACAGTCTCTATCATTTACATATGGATGTATCTGTGAATGTTACCGAGCAAGATGTGAGTGCCAAAGGATCCAAAAGATCCAAAGATGAGATAAACCAAAGATATTTGTGGCACCTCAGACTTGGCCATATTGGAGAAGATAGAATGAACAAAATGGATAAAGATGGGCTCTTAGGCTCATTGACTTCCGAGTCATATCCAGTTTGCGAGTCCTGTCTTCAAGGAAAAATGGCTAGACTGCCCTTTGTAGGACATGGGGAGAGGACCACTGAAATACTTACCCTAGTACATACAGATGTATGTGGCCCATTCGATGTGCTAGCCAGGGGACGTTATTCTTACTTCATTACCTTTACCGATGATTATTCACGGTATGGGTATGTGTATCTTATGAGACACAAGTCTGAATCCTTTGAAAAGTTCAAAGAGTTCAAAAATGAAGTAGAAAAACAAACTGGAAAACCTCTTAAGGCTCTTCGATCAGATCGGGGAGGAGAATACCTTAGTGGGGAATTCCGGGACTATCTCAAAGAAAACGGCATAGTCTCACAATGGACACCTCCGGGTACACCTCAACTCAACGGGGTGTCAGAGAGGAGAAATCGGACCCTATTGGATATGGTCAGGTCCATGATGAGCTTCACTGATTTACCTATGTTCCTTTGGGGAGATGCCTTACTCACAGCGATTTATTTATTGAATAGAGTTCCCTCTAAATCCGTTCCTACCACACCGTATGAGATATGGCATGGTAAGAAACCAAGTCTGGGTCATCTCAAGATTTGGGGATGTCCGGCCCACGTCAAGCGACTACAGGCGGACAAGTTAGAGGCTAGGACCATAAGTGCTCGTTTTATAGGATATCCTAAAGAGTCATTAGGATACAATTTTTACGTCTCAGAGAATCACAATGTGTTTGTGAGCCGTCATGCCATCTTCTTGGAAAATCAGTTTATCCTTGATAGAGGCAGTGGGAGGAAAATTGAGCTTGAAGAGAAAGTCTCTGAAAAGCAACGAGTCATGGATCCTAAAGAACCTATTCATAAGGAGCCAGTACACGATGTCCCTCAACCACCTCGTAGATCTAGTAGAGTCTCCCATCCTCCCGATAGATACTTAGGTATACTTGAAGAGGATACTGAGGAAATGTTCCTAGTGGGAGATAGGGATCACATACAGGATCCCAAAACCTACAACGAGGCGATATCTGATATCGATTCCGAGAAATGGCTGGAAGCTATGAAGTCAGAGATAGACTCCATGCATTCCAACCAAGTCTGGACCTTAGTAGATCCACCAGAAGGTATTGTACCTATTGGATGCAAATGGATCTACAAAAGGAAGATAGGTTCGGATGGAGAGGTAGAGACCTATAAGGCAAGGCTTGTGGCGAAAGGGTATAGTCAGCGCGAAGGCATTGACTATCAGGAGACCTTTTCACCTGTAGCCATGCTAAAATCCATCCGAACATTGCTTGCCATTGCAGCATTTCATGATTATGAAATCTGGCAGATGGATGTGAATACTGCTTTCCTGAATGGATATCTTGATGAAGATATCTATATGAAACAGCCTTTGGGTTTCACTTCCAGTGATGGAGATCACAAGGTCTGCAAGCTGCAAAGGTCCATCTATGGACTAAAGCAAGCCTCTCGGAGTTGGAACACTCGTTTCGATGATGCAATCAAAACGTTTGATTTCATCAAAAACGAGGAGGAACCATGTGTTTATAAAAAGGTTAGTGGGAGTGCTGTCGTTTTTCTCGTACTGTACGTAGATGACATTCTCCTGATTGGGAATGATATTCCCATGCTAACCTCGGTCAAGGTCTGGTTGTCAAAAGAATTCTCCATGAAAGACCTTGGGGAAGCATCCTATATTTTGGGAATAAAGGTCTATAGAGATAGATCTAAAAGGATGCTTGGCCTGTCACAGAAAATGTACATAGAGGAGGTGCTGAAGAGGTTCAGCATGGAAAACTCCAAGAGGGGTCTCTTACCCCTAAGGCATGGAATTCATCTCTCCAAGAAGATGTTCCCCAACACATCTGAGGAAATTCAACGCATGAGCAAGATTCCTTATGCATCGGCAATAGGAAGCCTCATGTATGCCATGTTATGTACACGACCTGATATAGCTCTTGCTGTGAGTGTCACAAGCAGATATCAGTCGAATCCAGGTGAAGAACACTGGACAGCTGTGAAGAATATTCTTAAGTACTTGAGAAGAACTAAAGATTTATTCTTGGTTTTTGGAGGATCATCAGAGTTAAAGGTAGAAGGGTACACAGATTCAGACTTCATGACTGATGTCGATGACAGGAAGTCAACATCTGGATATGTGTTCTTGTGCAATGGTGGTGCGGTAAATTGGAAGAGTTCTAAACAACCGATCATTGCTGATTCTACTATGGAAGCCGAATACATCGCCGCCTCTGAAGCTGCTAAGGAAGGCTTCTGGTTCAAGAAATTCATTGCAGAGTTGGATGTGATGACATCAGATGCCATAACACTCTACTGCGATAATAATGGCGCCATAGCCCTTGCTAAGGAGCCAAGGTCTCATCAGAAGTCTAAGCATATAGAGCGGCGCTTTCACCTCATACGCGACTATGTGGAGAAGAAATATGTAGAGGTGCAGAGAGTAGACTCCGCGGATAACGTGGCAGACCCGTTCACTAAGCAGCTGAGTCAGCAAAAGACTGAAGCCCACCATGAGAAGATGGGCCTAAGATATATGACCAATTGGCTTTAGTGCAAGTGGGAGATTGTTAGATGTATGCCCTAGAAGCCAATTTGGCTGACACATTGTTGATTCTAGGGACATAATTTTGTACTTGACTATTTATTATTGAATAAATAAAAGGCATCTTTTTCATTCATATTGTTTATGTGTCTATGAATCGTCCAAGAAATTAATAAGATGATGATACATATTCTCAAGAGTTGAGAATTTGAGCCATGTATCATTGGTGATTAATTTCTAAATGCTCCTGATCAAAGGATCATCACGAGGACGGTGATCGATCCGATCAGTGCACAGATCACTCTCCTTCTGGATGGACGAGACTTGAGTCCACAGTATAGGGACACTGAAGTGATAGTGCAGGTGCTTGTTAGAGAACAAGGGTACTGAGCGTGACCAATACAAGAAGTCACTTGGATGTCTATCCACTCGTCAGTGACTTGCTTGATGTTGCAGTAGTGTGACTGGTCCTTTGACCTGCGGTGCTTCGGCTACTCACAGTGAGGTTATTGTAGTTTGACTGCACACATACATGGTCTCTAGCCATATGGGTCCATGTAGTATAGATTGGCTGCAGTAAGTTCACTGTAGGAGTAGGGTATGCACCTATATGGAATCTATCGACCTTGATAGATAAGGAGAGATCCTATGTGATTTATAAGACTGAGTTCGTAAGACCTCGGCCGGGGCAGTATGCACAGTGGAGAAAGAGTTTTTCACTATCGAACTCGAGTCGAATAAATCTTGACATATGACAGATGATGGGGTTTGACGAGTTGTCCATGACCTCCGTCCTGTAGGGATCCACGATAGTAGGACTGTATCACATGTTTAACTGCACCTAGAGGTTCATCATTCTATTCTGCTGGGTAGCCACTACATGCTGCTAGGTGTCACTGGTGGATGGTGGGACTCATAGGGATTATCTTGATGATCGATAAACCCTAATGAGTTGAGTTGGAATCGTTCCAACCCATTGAAAGGAGTTTTCAATGATATAGTGATAGAGATCACAATATATCTCACTACCAGTCAGAATAGAACCTATGGGGTCACACACACTAGAAGTATTGACCGATCCGATGGTTGAAATCGTGATTAGGAATCACAAGAAATCAATTTGATTGATAAGAAGTTGAAGAAGAACAAAGGAAATTAATTAATTGGACTTGAAACAAGAATCCTACTTCGGGTAGGATACCTAGAGTTCTAATTGGATTAGGACTGGGATTCCTACTTGGAATAGGATTCCTCAATCCTAATGAGATTAGGAGTTTTGAATTAAAATTGGATTCCTACTTGGAGTAGGATTCCTAGAAATCCTAATAGGATTAGGACTTCGGATTCAAATAGAGTCCTAATTAGATTAGGACTAAAATTAAACAAATCCTAATTGGATTAGGATTCCTTAAGTCTAAATTAATTATTAATCTAATGAATCAACATGACTCCTAATTGGATTAGGATTGAAGAGTTCAATTGAGTCATGGTTCATTCAAGTCCTAATTGGATTAGGACTAGCATAGATTGAACCCAATTTGGCCAATCCTAATTAGATTAGGATGAAACCATGAGAGAGGCACCTAATCCTCTTTGGAAGAGGATTAGGTTAACCAACTAAGAGGGGCATCAGCCCCTCTCCAAATGCTTGGGGCGACAAGAAGAGAGGAGCTAGGGCCGGCGCCCCCTTCTTATTTGGTAGGTTGTCATTGGAACTCCTAAAAGTTAGGAGCTCCAATCCCTTTTTAAAGAGGACTAGAGGCCGGTGCCCTAAGAGAGCTTTTCATCCTCCTCTTGCTGCCGCCACCCTCCCCTCTCCTCTCTTGGTTCAGCTGCAAGCAAAGGAAGAGCAAGGTCCAAGCGTTGGCGTCTTCCTCTTCCTCCAATCCTTCTTCCAACACAGGGAAAAGAAAGAAGGCTGCAGAAGCTGTGTTCTTCTTCCTTGAGTTCCTTCTTCTTCTTCCTCCTCTCAAGCACTTTCAAGAGTTGAAAGAAAGAGAAGAGATCAGCCATCAAAGGAGTCTTTGCAAGGGAGCTAGCACCCCGGGAAGACAAGAAAGCTTTGATCGGTTCTCTACTTCGTGTGGATACCCGTAGAGGCCGGACGTTTGAACGGCTTCAAACGAACCCTCTTCCAAAACCACGAATTCAGATTCACGGTGATCATCTACCCGTGCAAGGTGAAGATTTGATCTTCCTATTAGTTCTAAAAGTTTTAATTCTTACCTAATTACGAAAGGTCTCGAAACAAGCGTTCATGCGATGAACGTCGAACCCGTGCATGCCGATTCCGCTGCCATCTGAAATTTTTGAAATATCAGCGGCATGGGCGGGTTCCCAACAAGGGAAAAAGTCAGAGAGCAGTTTTTCGGACACTGAGATTCGAGTCGACTCCCACAAAGTCCGAGTCGACTCCAAGACAGCGCAACCCCAAAGACAGAAGATGGTATTTTCGTCTCTGAGAGGCGAGTCGACTCCAAGACAGTTCGAGTCGACTCCAAGGCAGCGCGAACCCAAAAATACAGAGGATCAGTTTTTCGGGCTCTGAGAGCCGAGTCGACTCAAAGAGAATCCGAGTCGACTCGAGGAAGAAAATCAGAAAGTATGTCCTCTGGATTCCTGAGAATGAGCCGACCCCCAAGTACCCGAGTCGTCTCCAGCCATTGGCGAGTCGACTCCAGTTTGATCCGAGTCGACCCAAGGACAAGGCAAGCACATTAATTCAAATTTGGAACAGTGGCCGAGTCGTCTCCAGTAAAGCACGAGTCGACTCCTGCAACAGGCGAGTCGACTCCTGATCGTGCGAGTCGACTCCGATCCCAATGGTAATATTGTCAGGAGGTGCAGACTGTGTCCAATGGCTCTATTTTTGTCTCTAACGGCTAGATTCTTGTTTCCACGCCATCGAAAGCTATAAAAATAAGAGGAGAGCTAGGAGAGAAGGCATGGAAGTGGGAGAGAACATTTAGGAAAGAGATTTCAAAGAGATTACAAGGGAAATCTCCCATAAGCACAAAAGGGCCACTCAAAGTGAAATAGAGAGAAGAAGAGCATCCAAGTGCATCCCAAAGCTTCCTCTCCATCCGTGTGCTGCCTCGGTGATCCTCTACTTCGTGCCAAATCAGAAGAGGGTCAAGTAAAGAAGAAGCCGAGCTCCTTCATCTTCAAAACTCGTTTGAGGGCTTCTCTTTACTCTATTTGTTTATATTGTTATATTTGCTTGTTTAAGAAGCTTTGATTTGTTTTAAACTTTGTTTTTAATATCTTGTAACTTGATTCAATCAAGGGATTGAATCAAGGGGTTAAGGTTTGTTGGTGAGCCAAAAGGAAAACCAACGGTGAGAGGTTTGTTGGTGTGCCTAGGTCGAAACCAACGGTGTAAGGGTTTGATTGTGATCCCGGGAAAACAATCGGGGTGGTTCTAGTCAGTGAGCCTGGGAAAACCGACCGAGTTCGTTGTGCGCTCGTAAAACAACAAGTTGGGTTGTGAGCTTGTAAAACAACCGGCTGTAATCTGTAGGATTATAGTGAAATTCCCAAGAGGTCTTGGAGAGTGGATGTAGGTGCTGGGGTGCACCGAACCACTATATGTTTGTTGTGTTTGTAATGCCTCTTGTCATTGTCTAACTAACACACTTACTTACTTAGATAAATTGCTTGCTTTACTGTTATCCGCGCATCCTTTAGTTGCAAGCATATTCAATCAAGTCACATTCTATACATCAAACTGTTGACTTTCACTGTGCATCCATACAACTTAGCATAATTAATCAAAAACTTTCAGAAGTAGGTTAAAAGTTTTAAAAGACCCAATTCACCCCCCCCCCCCTCTTGGGTTGTATCTACTGGGCAACAGTTGGGAAGAACTTGTTCCGAAACAGGGGATTCTTCCGTGGCCAATTAAACCGAATAGGAGGGAGTTTGGATTCGGTTGTCAGTTGAGATGAAGCTTGCTTGGAATTCATTCGTGGGAGAAGAAGGTTATCGGAATAGGATGAGAGCTGGAAGATCTGGGATGAGGTTGGCAGTTGGGATATAACGGAGGATAAGCTCGGGAAGAAGCTATCGTGGAGAGGATGGGATCTGAACTTGGTTCTGGGAGTGGTTGTTTGGGATTTGGTTGATTAAGGATTAGTCGGTATGGGATGCAGGGGATGCCGTGAAGCTCGGGAGAATGGAAGGATGCAGTTGTTCCGAAAGCTTTGGAGATGAAGACACGAGAGGAATGAGATGGGAATGGCTGGTTTGATTCTGTTCGTGGGAGACCTGGGAGATGAGTGGATCACGGGGAAGATGGGATTGAGCTTTCCAACGGCTCTGTTCCTTGGATGTGGAGGTTCGGTTTTGGCTGGCATTGGTTCCGAAACAGGGGAAGAGCACGTGAAGCTCGGGTTGCTAGGAATAAACGCTGGGAGATGATCGCGGATGGGGAGTTTTAATCCGTGAATGTTAGAGATCAAGCTCCCTTGCTCTGTTTGTTTCCATGAAATCTAGGAATATGGATCGGAAGCTATGACACGGGAAGATGGAATGAATGAAGGATGCCTGTTGACGTGGATGCAGTGGAAGAGAAGAAGATGCTGGGATAAGGATGATCGTAGAGTACTCGGACGCGGAAGGAACTGGGAGCGTGGAGTTGGGATCAATCCGAAAGAAATGGAGTGACGAGGGAAGAGGGCTGATGAACTTGGGACGGTTCTATTCGTGGAAGGATCCGTGGGATAAGGATGAACTCGATGTGGAAGAAACTCGGACGTGAGGGGAAGTTTAGATGTGAGCGTGGGAAGGATGACGTGGATGCGAGATGAATTTGGGATGCTGGGATCTAGCGGAAGAAGCTGGGTGGAAACGTGGAGTTGTGTCACGGAGAAATGGGTGTTTGATACAGGGGATGTGATCCTATTCAGTTGGTAAGATGGTTGTGTCAGAATCTGAGAGAGTCTTGATTTGTGGGGTGCATGTGGTTTAGGTCCAGAAATAATCCCTAATAAACTTGACTCAACCTGCATACATTAGACTCAATCAGTAAATAAGTAAAACTTGAATAATTTATTAAAATGCAATGATGAAGGTAACACATTTTTTAGTTGAATTTATAAAATATATGAATTAAAATAATGATAAGTGCTATGAATAAGATATTAATTTATGCATTATTTAGCACTTATCACACCCCCCAACCTACATTTTGCTAGTCCTCAAGCAAAATAAAAGCTAACTCACTTTCGCAGGAATCGCGATTGCATTTACCGTATGCAATAAGGCTTTAAACCCCTAGGTGGCCCTAGTGGACGAGTTTTGTCTCGTGAGGGTTTCCGGCTCAGGTACCCACAAACTGTAGTCGAAAGAATTTATTTTATTAATTTATAAAATCTAATTTCAAATGCATAAGTGCCAAGAATTTTAAAAGCACACAAAGTTTTAATTACTAAGTCAGCCCAAATCCTAGGTCAGTATGCAATTTAAGTTGAAGTTATTAAGTTCCTATTAGAGAGTTGTAAGGCTTCTTCTTCACTGCTGCTACTGCAAGATAAGTCCTTGTTAGATGAAGTAGATTTTAGAGCTATTACCTTTTTCTTATGGGAGGACTCTTCCTCGTTGTGTTGTTTCATGGTTAGCTCGTGCGTCATTAGGGATCCAAGAAGCTCCTCAAGTGGTAATTTGTTCAGGTCCTTGGCTTCTTGGATTGCGGTCACTTTAGCTTCCCATAACCTTGGTAGACACCGAAGGATTTTCCTGACAAACTCACTGTTAGTATAGTTCTTGCCAAGGCTTTTTAGGCCATTGACAATGTCAGTAAACCTAGTAAACATGCATGTAATTGTTTCATTAGAATCCATTTTAAATAGTTCATATTTATGAACCAAAATATTTATTTTGGATTCTTTGACTTGATTCGTGCCCTCATGGGTCACTTCAAGTCTGTCCCAAATCTCTTTTGCAGAATTGCAAGTAGAGACCCTATTAAATTCATTTCTATCTAAGGCACAATAAAGCACATTCATAGCTTTAGAGTTTAGTTGTGCCTTCCTCATGTCATGTTCATCCCAATCCTTTTCTAGTTTGGGTATCGTGACACCCTCTACATATATGGATGGGATGTATGGCCCATTTACTACAATGGTCCACATCTCATAGTCTTGGGCTTGGATGAATATTCTCATCCTAGCCTTCCAATATGAGTAGTCGGATCCATTAAAGAATGGGGGTCTTTGGGTGGACTGACCCTCAATGTGGGAAGATCCAAATGGGGTTGTCATTTTGATCTTTTACTCTTGGGTGGAAGAGTTTAGGCTCTGATACCACTTATTGCCCAGATAGACAACCCAAGAGGGGGGGTGAATTGGGTTTTAAAATAATTTTAACTATTAAAGCGTTTGTGGGTGACTAATTAATGCTTTTTACAAGATGATTTATTAGTTGCTGTGATGTGTATGAAATGAGAGTAATGGTAAGAGACAAGCAATCACAAACACAAAGCTTTTATAGTGGTTCGGAGCTAACCCTTGCTCCTACGTCCACTCCCCAAGTCTCTCTTGGGAATTCACTATAACCCCTTGGATTACAGCCGGTTGTTTTCCAAGCTCAAAACCAAACTTGTTGTTTTACGAGCTCACAACGAACTCGGTCGGTTTTCCCAGGCTCACCGACTAGAACCAACCCCGATTGTTTTCCCGGGATCACAATCGAACCCTTACACGTTGGTTTTACACTCGGCTCACCAACCAACCTCAATACTCTTGATTCAATGCCCCGATTGAACCAAGCAAAGACAAAGGTGTAGATAAAAGAGACAAACAGAAAAATACTGCTTCTCAAAAGCAGATAAATGGCAATATGAACAATAACGAAGTTAAGAGCCCTCAAACGCTTTTAAGTTGGAGAAGAGGAAGGGCTTCTTGAACTTCGGGTCTCCTCTTGAATGTGTAGTCGACTTGAATGCAGGAGAAGGCTCTTTCAATGTTGGGAAGAAGTAGGTGGATGCAGTTAATGCTGCTCTTCCCTCTTTTTCGTTGAAGAACAAGTTGCAGAGATTGAAAGCTTAATTACTTGGAGTGGAATGGTTGTTCTCTACCTTGCTACAGTCCTCTGTGGCTATTTAAACCAACCCCCACGGAAACTAGCCGTTAGAGAGTTTTTTCTGCCCGTTCTACACACTCTGTGCAGCCTGACAATGTGTCCGTTGGTGGGTTGGAGTCGACTCGCGCGATCAGGAGTCGATTCGTTTGTAGCGGGAGTCGACTCATACTTTTCCGGAGTCGACTCTGCAACTGTTCCAGATTTGAATTAAAGTTGCCTTCGCGACTGGGAGTCGACTCGTCTTGACCCAGAGTCGACTCGCCAACTTCTGGAGCTGACTTGGCTTTCTCGGAGTCGGCTCATCCCATGAAGTCCGTGGACGTTTTTTTGAATTTGGTCCACTCGAGTCGACTCGACTGTCCTGGGAGTCGACTCGCCGCTCAGAGCCCGAACTCCCTATCTTCTGTCTTTTGGCTCGTCCAGTCTTGGAGTCGACTCGAGCTTCCTCGGAGTCGACTCGGCTCTCAGTTTTCGAAACTTGGTCTTCTGCCCTTTTGATGTGAAGCTGCCTTGGAGTCGACTCTAGCTGTCTGGGAGTCGACTCGAATCTCAGAGGCAGTAACTTGGTCTTCTGTCTTCTTTGTGGTCGCGGAGTCTCGGAGTCGACTCGCGTAATGCGGGAGTCGACTCGAATCTCAGAGTCCAGAATCTGCCCTCTGACTTTTTCTTTGTGTACTGCTGAGAGTCGACTCTTGCTGTCTTTGGAGTCGACCTGCCAACCATCGGAGTCGACTCGCGTTCCACTGGAGTCGACTCGAATCTCAGACCCGAAAACTGCTCTCTGACTTTTTCTTTGTATTCCTCTTGGAGTCGACTCTTACTACCCTGGAGTCGACTCGGTGAACATCGGAGTCGACTCGCACACTTCGGGAGTCGACTCGTTGACAGGTTCTGAGTTGAAGCTTTCTGTTCGTCTGTCTGTTCTCAGTCGGAGTCGACTCGTACTGATCCGGAGTCGACTCGAGCTCGTGCCAGTGAACTTGATACGCTTGGAGTCGACTCGTGATACTCTGGAGTCGACTCGAGTCTCAGACTTTGGTTCAAGCTGACTTCTTAACTTATCCAAAAATTATGAACCAAGTCTTGAGACACTTAGACAAGATTTTCACTGAAACACTTAATTGAATTCATTAGTAAACAAGAAATATACTCAAATGCTTTGAGCTCATCAAAATCAAATAGGGTTTTAATCAATCACTCCACAATCTCCCCCTTTTTGATGATGACAAAACATTGAGTATATGTAAAGTGAATTGCACAATAAACAATGAAATAAAATCCATAAATGAATTCAAATGTCTGGTAGTTCAATTTATCCAAGCTTGAAAGGAGTGAAACAATAAATTTCGGAGTTAAAGCTCCCCCTTTCATTTGGAATTATATAAGCCTTCATATCATGCAATCAATTGTTTGGCTTATATATATTTAATGATTTAGCTTTCTTAAAAATTCAGATTCTCCCCCTCAATATATGCATTCTACTTTGTTTTGATTCTTTGAATTTTCTTTTAATGCTTTGAAGTTTTTGAACTGAAATTTTGGTTTTTAGAGGAAAAATCTGTCAATTTGTTCTTGAGTAGGATTCAGCTAATCTCCGAATATCCCTTGAATAGATTCTGGAGATTACTCCATTAGGAGCCCCAAAAGAGAGATAATGAGCCTCGAGGTACCGAATCCACTTAGAACAAATTTGTGTGTTTTAAGAGTTTATCTTTTTATTGATTTCCATTGATTCCTTTTACATATTTTATACATATTTTTCCTCCTTTTACATATTTCTCCCCCTTTTTGTCATCATATCAAAAAGGAGGTAAACAGAACACACAATCAAACATAGATCAAAAGGCACAGTATTGAAGAAAAATGCGGCTACTCATTGTATTAATTTGTATGCAATAAGTAACGTAAAGCAATACATGTCAAAGCAAAATACAAAAAGTAGCTACGGTCTCCTCGAGGATGTAGGTCCTCCTCTCGAGGATGTATCTCCTCCTCTCGAGGATGTGACTCCTCCTCTCGAGGATGTATCTCCTCGAGGCATGCGCTCCACGAGTGATTGGACCGCATTGGTCACGTTCTCTAGCTGGCGAATGATGGCCTGGATGGCCCTGCTCTGTGTCGTATCCAGCTCGAGTACTGACTTCTGCAGTCCGTCCAGCTTATCGATGAGCACATTCGACAAGCGCTCGGCCCCCGCGGTGGTGGTGGACATGTCACGGCCGATGTCATCCTGCATCCATCGAGTGGTGCTCGTGACCTCACTCATGCTGTGGAACTGGGCTTGGACCAGGAACCGTATATTGTCGATCTCTTCCCGCACATGGGCCGTCATGTCAGTCACGGCTGTCAAGGAAGGGACCAACGCTGACGAAGGTGCAGGAGTGGGAGCAGGCACTGAACCCCGGAGCTCCTGGAGCAGATCTCGGACTATCTCCTGCCGCAGCTCCCGGAGCTGCTCAGACGAGATCCGGACCTCCATAGGCTGAGTGGGTGGAGCTGAGGAGGAGGGTCCGGCGGAGGTGGTAGGAGCAGAAGTGGATGGAAAGTCTGGTACGTCGGGAAAGTCAGAATCGGGCTCAGGACTGGGGGAAGGTCTGGTGGTCTGTGTGGTGATGGATGACTTCCTAACCCAGATCCCCTCTCTCTTCCGAAACCCCATCCTATGTAGGGTCCCTGCACGCGTGCGATCAGTCCATCGCAATGCGCGAAAGGGTTCCCCCTCAGGAATGGGAATCTCGTACTCCCTAAACAGAAGAGTGAATAGCATGCCGTATGGGAGGGTGAGCCTAGGTCTATCTAGGGGCTCACACAGATACCTATAGATGAGTTTGGGGAAGTTGATTGGAGTGTCCTGAAGAATATAAAACATCAGAGCTAGGTCTCTCTCATTTACAAAATCAAATCTCCCTGTCTTAGGAAGATGGACCTAGACAATATACTCAAGAGGATCCGCACCTCAATCGGTAGTGAGCTAGCGGATACCTCGTCTAGAGGTGACTGGGGTGGATGCCCTAGAACGGCCGTAAGGGCCTCAACCCTGTCCTCAGGGTGTGTGGGAGCCACCCCTACTTGTGGAAGGTGGAGGATGTGGGCAATGAGATCCTCCGTAACGAACAGAGGGACACCGGCTACTGTGCCCTCGATACCCCCATCTCCCCGATGGACGGTACCGTAAAACTCTCTAACAAGGCCAGGGTAAGTGGGGAGGTCTAATGTAAGGAAAAACTCTAAGCCCTGGACCCTAAGCCTATCACCTATGGTGAACCCTTCCCGGGAGAGATAGTCGAAGTCGACATATCTCTCGGTGGTGACGGCCTTCCCGGCCAATGGCCTCACGGGAACCGCCCTAGGCGGGGAACGAGCCGGAGGTGGTGGCCTCGCGGGATCGTGCCGCGCCTTGGAGCGCCGCTCGGGACCGGCCTCGGGTCGGGACCTCTTTCGGACTACGGTCTTACGCGGCATAATGACCTAGACGGGATATAAAAAAAAAAAAACTAAAGGACGGAGAAAGGTCGACGGAGAAGGCTTGGGACCGACCAGGGACGACCTAGGAAGGGATGAAAACCCAAAGACCGGTGAAGAATCGATTGGAAAAAGCCTTGGGAAGGATTGGGGACGACCTAGGAGTCGGCTCTAGGGCTTGTGAACAGTGGCGGCTTGAGAAAGAAGTGTTTTCGAAACGGCAAATCTAGGGTTAAAAAGTCGGATCCCGACTGCGAGTCGACTTCACTGAGTCGCGAGTCGACTCGACCTCGAGTCGACTCCAGAATATGCGCGAGTCGACTCTCCTTATGCGCCTGTAGACCTCGAGTCGACTCCCGACTATATGTGAGTCGACTCCCCCTCTGCTGCCATCTATGCGAGTCGACTCCCGCAAATGCGCGAGTCGACTCCCCCTTAGGAGCCGACTCTGAAACTTACTCGAGTCGTCTCTAACTTTGGCACGCACCTAAAAATCATGCTTCGTTTGTGCCAAACGAGGGAAAATCACTAAATTAAGATCTGATTTGATGATCATTGAAGAGAAACTCTATTTTAACCACAAACTAATCATCAAAATCAATGAATCTAGTGGAAACTACCACTAGGATGGATCAATCACTCCTAATCCCCTCCTAAGCACACTAAACCTCTCTTTACTTAGGGGTTTTGTAAAAATGTCTGCTAATTGATCATCAGTACAAACAAATTGGAGTGTCACATCACCATTCAATACATGATCTCTTATGAAGTGATGTCTTATCTCAATATGTTTAGTTCTTGAATGCTGAATTAGATTTTTAGTTAGATTAATGGCACTTGTATTATCACAATTAATGGGAATTTTATCTTGTTTAATGCCATAATCTTCTAGTTGTTGTTTAATCCACAAGATTTGAGCACAACAACTCCCGGCTGCAACATATTCAGCTTCAGCAGTAGATAATGCAACCGAGTTTTGTTTCTTGCTAAACCATGAGATAAGGTTTTCTCCTAGAAATTGACACGACCCGCTGGTACTTTTTCTATCAAGCTTACATCCAGCGAAGTCTGAATCTGTGTATCCTATTAAGTTTAGGCTAGATTCTTTAGAGTACCATAGCCCTATATTCTTAGTTCCTATTAAATATTTAAAAATTCTCTTAACTGCAACTAGATGTGATTCTTTAGGATTAGCCTGATATCTAGCACACATGCAAACACTAAACATAATATCAGGTCTACTTGCAGTAAGATACAATAAGGATCCTATCATACCTCGATACAGTTTCTGATCTACAGATTTACCTGATTCATCTTGGTCTAATTTGCATGATGAACTCATGGGGGTGCTGATTGATTTGTTTCCCTCCATATCAAACTTCTTGAGCATCTCCTTGATATATTTGGCTTGATTGATGAAGATGCCTCCTTCAGATCGTTTGATTTGGAGTCCAAGGAAGTAAGTCAGCTCTCCCATCATGCTCATCTCAAATTCACTCTGCATCAAGTTAGCAAATTCTTCGCAGAGACGATTGTTAGTAGCACCGAAAATAATATCATCAACATAAATCTGTACTAACAGCATATCTTGGTTTTTCTTTTTCAGAAATAGAGTTGTATCTACATTAACCCTAGAGAACTCATGTTCTAATAGAAATTTGCTTAGTCTCTCATACCATGCTCTAGGTGCTTGTTTCAAACCATAAAGTGCTTTGTTCAATTTATAAACATGATTAGGGTATTGATGATTTTCAAAACCAGGAGGTTGTTCTACATATACCTCCTCATTAATATACCCATTTAAAAATACACTTTTTACATCCATTTGAAATAGTTTGAAGTCCTTAGAGCATGCATATGCTAATAATAATCTAATAGCCTCAAGTCTAGCTACAGGAGCAAAGGTTTCATCAAAATCTATACCTTTTCTTGATTATACCCCTTTGCTACTAGTCTAGCCTTATTCCTTATTACGATTCCATTTTCATCTAGTTTATTTTTATAAATCCATTTTGTACCTATAATTGGATATTCAGAAGGTCTCTCAACTAGATTCCACACTTTGTTTCTAGTAAATTGGTTTAATTCTTCTTGCATTGCATTTATCCAATTTACATCATTTTCGGCTTCTTCTATATGTTTGGGCTCAAAGTGTGAGACAAAAGCTAGATGGTTATTTAAATTCCTAAGGGATGCTCTAGTCCTAACCGGTTGAGATGGGTCATCTAGAATTAGTTCCTTAGGATGCCCGTGAGCATACCTCCAAGCTTTAGTTAGCCCATGATCCACAATAGCCTCTTGGCTTGATGATGCTCCTTCAATCAATTTTTGATTATCATCTTGTAATGTCATTTCATCTATCTTTTCTTCAAGAATTTCAGCATCATCATCAAAGTTAACTTTCTTACTAGAGGAGATGTCACTAGAATCATCAAATACAACATGTATAGATTCTTCTATAACTAGGGTTCTTTTATTAAAGACTCTATAGGCTTTACTAGTTGTAGAGTAACCTAAGAATATGCCCTCATCAGATTTAGAGTCAAATTTACCTAGATTATCTTTCCCATTATTATGAACAAAACACCTACATCCAAAAACATGAAAGTAGTTTACCTTTGGTTTTCTGTTTTTCCAAAGTTCATAAGGTGTTTTCTTTATAATGGGTCTTAATAAAACTCTTTTTAATATATGACAAGAAGTATTAATGGCTTCTCCCCAAAAGTACTTAGGGAGGTTACTTTCACATAACATAGTTCTAGCCATTTCCTCTAGAGTTCTATTTTTCCTCTCCACAACTCCATTTTGTTGTGGTGTCCTAGGTGCAGAAAAATTATGAGTTATTCCCTTTTTACTACAAAACTCATTGAATAACTGATTTTCAAATTCGGTACCATGGTCACTTCTAATGGCTATTACTGAAGTATCTCTAGCATTGGTTACTTCCTTATGAAACTTTTTAAATACTGAAAAAGCTTGATCTTTATGTGCTAAGAACATAACCCAAGTGTACCTAGAATAATCATCTACAATAACTAGACCATATTTATTTCCACCTAGGCTTGTTGTTCTAGTTGGTCCGAATAGGTCCATGTGTAATAATTCTAGAGGTCTAGAGGTAGAGACACATTTTATGGATTTAAATGAGTTCCTAGATTGTTTGCCAAATTGACATGCTTCACATATTTTGTTCTTTTCAAATTTTAATTTTGACAAACCTATCACGGAATCTCTTTTAACTAGTTTAGTTATTGTGTCCATGCTTGCATGACCTAACTTACGGTGCCATAACCAACTAGCATCATTATCTTTAGTTTCATTAACAACTAAACATTAGTTATGTTTTGCAAGATCTTCAAGGTCTACAACATATACATTTCCACGTCTAATTCCTTTAAAGACTAAACTATTGTCATTAGGGTTTGTTATAATGCATAGTGATGGTTTAAACATAACATCATACCCTTTATCACATAATTGACTAATGCTTAACAAGTTATGCTTAAGACCATCAACATATCTAACATTATCAATAAAAGTAGAAGGGGTGATTTGAACTTTACCAATACCAATGATGTGACCTTGGTTGTTGTCTCCAAAAGTCACAGCACCTCCCTTCTTAGCTTCAAGGGTGAAAAATTGATCCTTATCACCCGTCATGTGTCTTGAGCAGCCACTATCCAAATACCAGCAGTTTTTGTTGACCTTGGCTGCAAGACACTCCTACACAAGCAAATCATGTCATCTTAGGTACCCAAGTTTTCTTGGGTCCTTTATGGTTAGTCAAGTTGGTTCCTTTTGGAACCCATACCCTTTTAATTTTCCTTTTTGTTTTACCTTTCCTAAAATTACACACATTTGCTTTATGACCTATAGTTCCACAACAAAAGCAGGTTATTTTCTTAGTTTTACTTTCCCCAGCTTTAACAAAGAAGTTACTAAGAAGTTTTTGTTTATTTCTTGGTTGATATCCTAAACCCGCTTTATTAAATAAGAAATGTTCAGATGTTACCAAGAGGAATTTTTCCAGCAATTTTTAAAGCAAACCTTTACAGCATTCCTTTGCCAATAATTCCCTTTCTGAATGTCCCAAACTTCCTCTTTGGTTCCTGATCAAATGATACCAAGAAAAATCAAAAATTAGTAAGAGAGGAGAAGGAGATAAGGAAAGTAAAAATCGAAACTATTTTTATTTTATTTTTTTATTTTTCGAATTTTTTTTTTGAAAAATTTTTTTTTAATAAAAAGAAAAACAACTATGCTATCAATCTCCGGCAACGGGGCCAAAAATTGATAGTCAACTTTAAAGACCACGCAATAGCACGTATCTGGTAGGATAGTGATTACGGGTATCGATCCACAGGGATTGGGGTATAGTTATTTTTCTTAAAAATAAAAATATTTAAAAGGATGAATTTGAATATTTAAAAGGATGAATTTGTGAAGACTATTAAACTAAGCAATTTAATAAAAGAAAATGCAATTAAGGGGATATCAGTTTAGGAGAACCTAGGGCAAGAAATTCACCACTAACATCGGAATAAGGATTAATTATATTTTAATTTATTCTTAGATAAACATGCAAATTGGCTACAAGCCTAATAAGCATTTGAATAAAAATTCACAAAAGTAATTTGGGCATAATCCATCTTCAGTTGGCATGAAATGTCTACCCTAATCTAAGGTGGTAGCACACTACATCTTCCTTAAGCATGGACTATCTTATATTTACTTAGTGATCATGAAGAACAGTTGTACGAACATCATACTTAAAATCACAGAAATTAAATATGATTCAAAAGAAGATATCCATTATAAACAATAAGTTCATACAACCCCAAGAATATAAAATAAAATATAAAACCTGTGTTCCTTTGTTAGGGCTGCATCCAGCCCCGGAGAAGAGATCAGGCTTCCATGCAGTGGTGGACGGCGGCAGCAGCACAGCAGTAGCAGGTCCTTCCTTCTTTATTTCTTCCTTTGGGAAATATTCCCAAAATACCCAAAAGGTTTCTCTCTCCTGGCTCTATGGGATTCGGCCTGTGAACCCGAGCTCTTCTTCTCCCCGTCGTGAATTTGGCCTCTGAGGAGATGGGAGAAGCCTCCCCCCCCGGTGGGGGAAGAAGGAATGGGATCAGCCCCCTCCCCTCGTGAGGAAGAGGAGGAATGCCTTTCTCGGTTCACGCCTGGGCCTTTTATAGGCTCAACATCCCCTCTCTCTTCTTCCGCGTTTCACGTTGCGATAAGGATGGATTGAAGCTGGATGAAGCTGAGGATTTGTTGCTTGATTTGATTCGCTGGGATCTCTGTTCCGCTGATGAGAGCTGATGCCGTTTGGGAGTGATCCGGAAGAGTTGGGGATGAAGACACGTGAAACAGGGGATGTTTGGATGAAGCGGCTTTGGGATGCGGCTGTAGGCTTTTGAGAAGATCTCGGATGGTTGTTCTTTGGATGCGGAAGGAGTTGAATTCCTGAACTTTATCCATGGACGATGGGACTCCGTTCCAAACGGGATGAGATCTGGGTGTTTTGGAAGGCTTATCCCTCCTGAGAAAAGAACTTGAGGATTCGGTTGGGAAGAACTTGTTCCGAAACAGGGGATTCTTCCGTGGCCAATTAAACCGAATAGGAGGGAGTTTGGATTCGGTTGTCAGTTGAGATGAAGCTTGCTTGGAATTCATTCGTGGGAGAAGAAGGTTATCGGAAGAGGATGAGAGCTGGAAGATCTGGGATGAGGTTGGCAGTTGGGATATAACGGAGGATAAGCTCGGGAAGAAGCTATCGTGGAGAGGATGGGATCTGAACTTGGTTCTGGGAGTGGTTGTTTGGGATTTGGTTGATTAAGGATTAGTCGGTATGGGATGCAGGGGATGCCGTGAAGCTCGGGAGAATGGAAGGATGGAGTTGTTCCGAAAGCTTTGGAGATGAAGACACGAGAGGAATGAGCTGGGAATGGCTGGTTTGATTCTGTTCGTGGGAGACCTGGGAGATGAGTGGATCACGGGGAAGATGGGATTGAGCTTTCCAACGGCTCTGTTCCTTGGATGTGGAGGTTCGGTTTTGGCTGGCATTGGTTCCGAAACAGGGGAAGAGCACGTGAAGCTCGGGTTGCTAGGAACAAACGCTGGGAGATGATCGCGGATGGGGAGTTTTAATCCGTGAATGTTAGAGATCAAGCTCCCTTGCTCTGTTTGTTTCCATGAAATCTAGGAATATGGATCGGAAGCTATGACACGGGAAGATGGAATGAATGAAGGATGCCTGTTGACGTGGATGCAGTGGAAGAGAAGAAGATGCTGGGATAAGGATGATCGCAGAGTACTCGGACGCGGAAGGAACTGGGAGCGTGGAGTTGGGATCAATCCGGAAGAAATGGAGTGACGAGGGAAGAGGGCTGATGAACTTGGGACGGTTCTATTCGTGGAAGGATCCGTGGGATAAGGATGAACTCGATGTGGAAGAAACTCGGACGTGAGGGAAAGTTTAGATGTGAGCGTGGGAAGGATGACGTGGATGCGAGATGAATTTGGGATGCTGGGATCTAGCGGAAGAAGCTGGGTGGAAACGTGGAGTTGTGTCACGGAGAAATGGGTGTTTGATACAGGGGATGTGATCCTATTCAGTTGGTAAGATGGTTGTGTCAGAATCTGAGAGAGTCTTGATTTGCGGGTGCATGTGGTTTAGGTCCAGGAATAATCCCTAATAAACTTGACTCAACCTGCATACATTAGACTCAATCAGTAAATAAGTAAAACTTGAATAATTTATTAAAATGCAATGATGAAGGTAACACATTTTTTAGTTGAATTTATAAAATATATGAATTAAAATAATGATAAGTGCTATGAATAAGATATTAATTTATGCATTATTTAGCACTTATCACACCTGCATCACCATCTTCTTCTTTTCTAGAAGAATCTCCATTAGCTTCATCAAAAACAACATGAATGGATTCTTCAACAACGAGAGTTCTCTTGTTGAAGACCCTGTATGCTCTACTAGATGAGGAATAACCTAAGAAGATCCCCTCATCTGATTTAGCACTAAATTTGCTTAGATTGTCCTTTCCATTGTTTAAAATAAAACACCTACAACCGAACACATGAAAGTAACTTATATTGGGCTTCTTATTTTTTATTAGCTCATAAGGTGTTTTCTTTAAAATAGATCTAACTAATGCACGGTTTAAAATGTGACATGCAGTATTTATTGCTTCAGCCCAAAAATATTTTGGTAGATCCGATTCGCACAACATGGTACGAGCCATATCTGCTAGTGTGCGATTCTTCCTTTCTACCATCCCATTTTGTTGGGGTGTCCTAGGGGCCGAGAAATTGTGATTGATACCATTTTCGTCACAAAACTTTTCAAAGTGCTGATTTTCAAACACGGTACCATGATCACTCCTAATTACTTTTAGTTTAAGATTGAGTTCATTCGAAACTCTATTATGAAACTTGATAAAAGCGGGAAAGGACTCATCTTTATGTGCAAGAAATGAAACCCATGTAAAGCGTGAAAAATCATCAACAATTACAAGACCAAATCTCTTACCCCCTAGACTAGCAGTTCTAGTGGGTCCAAATAAATCCATGTGAATTAGTTCTAAGGGTTTTGTTGTTGAGACTATGTTTTTAGGCTTGAAAGAGCTTCTCATTTATTTCCCTAATTGACATGCAGCACAAATTTTGTTCTTTTCAAAATCTATCTTTGGTAGTCCTTTGACTAGATCTTTTGTAATCAATTTAGAAATTAAATCCATGCTAGCATGTCCTAACCTACGATGCCATAACCAACTAGTCTCATTGACTTTGGGATCCATGGCTACAAGACATTGGCCATCCTTCATGGTGAGATCATCAAGATCTACCATGTAAACATTTCCATGCCTATGTCCTGTGAGTATGATCTCATTGTCAATTGGACTACTAATTATGCATAGTGATGATTCAAATGACACTTTAAAGCCCTTGTCACAAAATTGACTTATACTTAATAAATTATGTTTTAGTCCATTAACTAACAATACATTGTCAATAAAAGAGGAGGGTGATATGGAGATTTTACCAACACCAATTATTTGACCTTTAGCATTGTCTCCAAATGTGACTACTCCTCCTTCTTTTGATTTCAAGGTGACGAAGAGACTCTTGTCACCGGTCATATGCCTTGAGCAACCACTATCAAGATACCACATTCTCTTTTTATTCCCGGCTGCAAGGCATACCTGCAAAATGATTATGTGAGGCTCTTAGGTACCCAAGTCTTCTTGGGTCCTTCGTGGTTAGTGTAGTTGGTTCCCTTAGGCACCCATACTTTAGTTATGTTTTTAGCTTTTACAAATGTACTCTTGTTAGTTTGGATCTTTCTTTGAATACAAGAGTAGGCTTTATGTCCACCTTTTTTACAATGAAAGCATGTAGGTTTTTCAGTTTTGACATCTTTTGCTTTCACAAAGAAATTCTTTAGATACTTTTGTTGCTTGTTAGTTTTATATCCTAATCCGGCTTTATTAAAAACAGCTCTTTGATTTGAAAGAATAAGATTTAATTTTTCAGAGCTTTGTGTAAATTTTTCAACAATTGGTTTGTACTTATGTACCTCATTCTTAAGATTCAAATTTTCTTTAACTAGTTCTTCCTTGTCCTTTTTAAGGGATTGTTGACCCTCTAATGGATTTTGATGAATACAAAACACTAGAGCATAATTCCCTTTATCTTAACAAGTTATTTGAGGATTTTAGTTGGTTAATTAAGAGTATTGTTAAGAAATGTCTAGGCAAGTTCCCATATTTTTCAAGAATTTATTGAAGAATTTTTGAGCTGAAGAAAACAGATCAGGGACAGCCGAGACGTCTCCGGGTTGTCTCAGAGACGTCTCTGGCACAAACAGGAAGAACTGGCACGTCCGGAGACGTCCCCTGAAAAAGCGGAGTCGACTCTCTCAGAGAATTCCAGAAGACTTGTTTTTCGGAGATATAACGGCGGAGTCGTCCCCGAAGCAGCGGAGTCGTCCCCATGCAAAAAGTGCAAACAAGCGGAGACGTCCCCGTAAAGCGTGGAGACGTCCCCGGAGCGCGGAGTCGTCCCCGAAGCAGCGGAGTCGTCCCCATGCAAAAAGCGCAAACAAGCGGAGACGTCCCCGTAAAGCGCGGAGACGTCCCCGGAGCGCCTGGGACGCGACTGACAACTTTTTCAGGTAGATTTGAATTTCAAACGGTCATATCTTTGTGTCTAACGGCTATATTTGCTTTTTGGGCTATAAAAGGGACCTCTTAAGTGCTTCTCAACAACTTCTTACCAACCCAACACAAGATCATTCAAGAGAGAAGAAAGAAAAAGAGGTTCAAGGGAGTTAGAGCTTTCAAGAGGAGAAATCAAGTGCATTCAAGCTTTCCCATCTGATTTCGAGCTCATCTACTCACTCCCACTTGGCAATCAAAGCTCGCATTCAAGCCAACGTGATCCACATCAGAAGAACCACCATCATCCACGCTTCCAACGGCAAAAAGGGTTCTTCCGATTTTATTGTTTCTCATTGTTATATTTGCTTCTTAAGAGCTTTCAAATCTTTTGTAAAACGTTTGAATATTGAGCTTGTTTCAGTCAAGGGACTTGGAACAAGGGATAGGCGTCCCAAGCCTAAGTTAAAATTGGGGGATTGTAGGGTTCGTTGTTAGCCCGGGGTAAAACAACGAGTTGGGTAGTTCACTCGAAAAACTACCGGATTGTAGGGTTCGTTGTTAGCCCGGGGTAAAACAACGAGTTGGGTAGTTCACTCGAAAAACTACTGGATTGTAGGGTTCGTTGTTAGCCCGGGGTAAAACAACGAGTTGGGTAGTTCCCTCGAAAAACTACCGGATTGTAGGGTTCGTTGTTAGCCCGGGGTAAAACAACGAGTTGGGTAGTTCACTCGAAAAACTACTGGATTGTAGGGTTCGTTGTTAGCCCGGGGTAAAACAACGAGTTGGATAGTTCACTCGAAAAACTACCGGATTGTAGGGTTCGTTGTTAGCCCGGTGTAAAACAACGAGTTGGGTAGTGCACTCGCAAAACTACCGGACTGTAATCTGGAGGATTATAGTGAAATTCCCAAGAGGTCTTGGGGAGTGGATGTAGGTGCTGGGGTGCACTGAACCACTATATGTTTGTTGTGTTTGTGATTGTCTAACTTGCTCACTTACTTACTTAGATAAATTGCTTGCTTAACTCTTATCCGCGCATCCTTTAGTTGCAAGCATATTCAATTTACTTAATCAAGTCTCACTCAATAAATCAAACTGTTGCTAAGTTTAAATTCCACTGTGCATCTATACAACTTAGCATAATTAATTGAAAAGTGTTAGAAGTAGCCTAAAAGTTTTAAAAGACCCAATTCACCCCCCCTCTTGGGTTGTATCCACTGGGCAACAAGTGGTATCAGAGCAGGTGCTCTTCTATTGATTATAGTCTTAACCGACTAGAGCTAAAGATTATGACAACCCCACATAACATATTATTTGCCGAGGGACTTTCCATAAACAGACCTCCACTGTTTGATGGAACTTACTATATTCAATGGAAAGCTAGAATGAAAATTTTTGTTCAATCACAAAACTATAAAATGTGGAATATTATTATAAATGGACCTCACACACTTTCTCAAAATGTCAATGAAAAAGACTTAGCACAATTGAATGCTAATGCTATGAACTTTCTATATTGTGCTATCCATGAATCCATATTTCATAAGATTTCTGCATGCTTATCTGCTAAAGAAATCTGGGATACTTTAACAATTATTTATGACAAATCTCAAATTAGCTCACATGTGCTTCAATTGCGTACTAACAATGAGATTGCAGAATCCTCCACAATAGCCGAGTCGCTCCAACAAGGCCCGAGTCGACTCAGAGGCAGATTAGTTCAAAAAATAAAGAGTACGGTGATGGAAATAAGGATCCATTTCCGAATACCGAAAGATTCAAAAGCTTCCTAAAGACAAAGAAGAAGAGGAAGCAAGAAGAAAGGAAGAAAGAGATAAAAAGCAAGAAAGCCTTGACTAAGGAAGAGTCAAGCAAAAAATTGAAAGCTAGAAGCAACAATGAACTACAAGAGGTAACTAACTTATGTTTTATAGCATTAGAAGATAAAGTAGAATCTGAATCTAATTTTACACCAAATAAATTTTATGAAGAATATTCTTATGATGAACTATTAAATGCTCTTCATGATTTGTATGATGAATGTAGAAAATTAGCTATCAAAAATAAAAATCTTAAAAAGCTAAATCTGGAAATCTCAAAAGAAAGAAATTCTATTGCTAAGATATATGACAAACTGAATTCTGAAAATGAAAGCTTAAGGTTAAATTCAGAACAATTGATTCAGAAAAATCAGAATTTAATTAAAGAAAATCAAAACTTAAGTGAAGAAATTAACCAATCAAAATCTCTTATTAACAAATTCACTGTAAGTTCAGAACGATTAAAATTGATGTTTGAAAGCCAATATGTTGCTTATGATAAATCAAAACTTGGCTTGACTCCTTTACTTAACAATAAATCTCTAGAGAAAAAGGTTATCAATGCATCAAGCAAACCATTAAATAAGATAACTTATTTCAAACATGAAAAGAATGGGCATAACAACTTTTTCCATCGTTCTAACACAATTAAATCAAATGGTAAAGTTATTACTATTAAACAGATTTGGGTTCCAAAAGGAACCATATGTCCTAACTCTCAAGGACCCAAGCAAGCTTGGGTACCCAAAATGAAATTATGAGGATGTAGACATAGGTGTACCAAGATACCCATGGAACAAATAGAACTTTCATACAAATGGGTGCTCTAGACACACGTCAAAAATGAAACTTAAAATATACTTATGAAAAGTAATTTTAAATAAAAAAATAATAATAATGAAATCAGTAATCCTTGCATCTCATCATTATTTTGCTTTAGTATTTGATTAAAATCTGAATTGCAAGTATTAATCAATTTTGTGATATAAAAAATACTTTTGGAAATATAATCAAATCACTTCATTTTATAGTATGCTTTACTCACTATTGGATAAGTTGCTAAATGATTAATCAATTTATTAAGAATAACTCTATGAATTCTCTATATGCTTGATTGAGAGTTTTTATCCATGGCATTATTGTTTATTGATCATAGATATGATAATGTGTACTTGGTATGCTTTTGAATATATGCACTATGAATACCAAGATTAAAGAAACCATCTTTGGCATATAAAATCAACTCATGCTAGTATGTACTTAATCTCAAAAGACCTTGCCATTGCCTTACTTAGATTATCTTCTGAAAGGTCAAAGTTTGCTATGCATGTTAACTAAGGAAACAAACAAGAATCAATTTCTAAATCTAAAGATGTTGTTTCCATCACTAAGTTTTCAAAAGCTTACATTGGATTTGTTCTTGGCAAATAAAATTGAAATATTTTCTGTATTTGCTAAATCTTGTAAAAGTGTTTCAAATGATAAAGGTTTCCAAACTGTGAAGGTATCATGGCACAGTGTTGAAAACCAAAATCCTGATAAAGTTTATACAGAAATTAATTATTTCAGCACCAAGGACACCTTAAGTAAAATAGGGTTAATAGAATTCTTGAAGAAATGAAAAAGACAATTGTGTATGATAGTCATCTACTTAAATAATTTTTAAAAGCTATCATCACTGCTTGTCATACATATGATTTCTATTAGATCTATTTTTTTATGAAAGCTCCTTTTGATCTTCTGAAAAATGGAAAATGAACCATTGCATATCTTTCATATTTTTCAGTCATACACGTTATGCTTGATATGTTCTTTTGAAAATAATGCCAAATCTGATAAAGATACTTCTATCTTTGGATATCATTCATCAAGCAATGCATATAGAATATTCAATGAAAAGATCCTACTTGTAGAAATATCAATTCATTTTATTCTTTATGAGACTAATGATCTTTCATCAAGTCACTAAATCAGATTATATGTGTATATGTTAATCTTTTTGCTCGCATATAACAATCTAAAACTAAAACACCTTAAGAAGAATGAGCAAGATTATAATTGGTCAAGTTAAACTAAATCATTTTTTAAAAGAGAGAGAATTTGAAATCTTGCCGATAAAATCGGAAAACTTGTTAATAATTAGAACCAAATTGAGTTTTCAGAAATGCACTTAATGAAGAAAAATTGGTGACTACTAAAAGATTCAATCAAGAAAAGATGAATTAAATCTTGATGAAATCCTTGCATGATTAGAAGTAAAGATCACCATTATCATTTGCTTGCTTCATGAGCTTTATATTCTATCAAATGAATGTGTAGAATGCACTCCTATGTGGTTATTTCATTAAAAAGGAGATCTATGTTAAATAACCACCATATTTGAAAACACTCATTACAAATATGTTAAAGCAATATATAATTTGGAACAAGCATCAAAAGCATGATATAAAAGCTTAAGTAACCTTTTTGATAGAAAGTAATAATGATAAATCTATACATCAAAAAGAAGAATTTGTGATATCTTATTTGCTCAAAATATGCATTGATGACATCATTTTTGGTTCTACTAATGAAGAGTTATATGAAGATTTTACTTAGCTCATGTAAGGTGAGTTTGAAATATGTATGATGAATGAATTAACATCTTCTCTCAAACTCTAAATTAAGACAAACAAGAAAGGGGATCTCCATTGACCAAAGTTAGTCCACAAGAAAACTCTTATAGAAGATTGGCATAAAGAAGGTATGTCTATGACCCCATCTTGTAGAATTTAAAAAGGATGAGCAAAGTAGATCTATTATTTTAAAGCTGTATTGAAGCATGATAGAATAATTATTTTATCATACAGCTAGTAGACCAGATTGTATGCTCATTATGTGACCTTGTGCAAGACTTCAATCTAACTTTAATGAATCATATTTTATTGATAACAAATAAATCATAATCTGAATTTTGATAGAAACAACTGTTTAAGATAAGTTGATTAAAACTTAGCTAGCGTGTCTTATTAATAATTATCTTAAGCAAATAAAATCTAAACTAAATCGATTTTGAAAATAAGAAATTGATTTGACCTTGATAAATCTTCCTATTGCTTCACGTGCTTGTCCTTGAACCATCTTGGTTAATGAAACTATCTCTTTAGTTCAAGTGATATGTGCTTGCTTATATTTAGGCAATCTCTTGAGTAAAGTGACTCAATATTCAACTATTGTCATATCTTATATTGAGTCATCTAGTTAAAAATATGTTGGATGAATGGTTTGTATCTTAAAGAAACTAAAGACTTTCTTTCAAGAAAGAAAAGGAATTTGTTAATAATGCAGGATCCTTGAGTAAGAAAATGAGAGATTTCAACTTGAAGGACACCTCCACATAAGATATAATAAACATTCACATGCAAACAAGAGAGAGGACCTTCTTCAGCCAAAAGTTCATACATAAGAAATCTAGTAGGTATTTGACTTGAAGAATGCAGAATGAATCGGTAATTTTAGATACCTCTCTCATAAATTAGCTAAGCAAAGTCAATAACTTAAATCTTATTGTGGCATGATTAAAATCTTTAAATATTAATTTCTAGACATCATGTCTATATATGCATTAATTGACTTATGCTTTTAGACAATTGTTTCATGGTTTGCTCAAACTAAAATATTTCATTGCCTATATCATAACCATGAAATACACAAGTAAATGCTTAAAATTTTGATTTAAAATAACTTGTGAGAAGTTATGAATCCTTGAGCACAATGAAAATGTTGTTTGCATGATATACATCTATATGATACATAAGATTATTTCCTTATTCTGCTCTTTCATGCAAATTACTTGAGAATAACAAAAAGAGAGAGAGATAAAGAAAAGAAAATGGATATTATTCAAGAGAAGTAAAATCTAAGTAAAGGCAATTACTCCAATCTTAAGGAAAAGCAAAACAAGCATAATATATTCGGCACATTTGTGAGACTTGTGTGAGCATTCTTTTGGAAGGGATAAAATTCGTAATTAATTACACCTAAACAGGAAGAGTTTGAAGTAAACATTTTAACATTTCTATATTGCTCATCATAGGGATGGTGCCAATGGGGAGGCTAGTGGCAGTACCCGGCACTATTTGACCCAAACTATTCGGTGTAGGGTATATTAGGGACGACACAAGAGGGAGGCTAGTGGTAGTACCTCATGCCCCTTCCCAACTCCACCGGATAGGGAGCAAATAGAGTATAGAGCATAAGAAAGTTAAAAATGAAAGACAAAGTAAATGAAAGTATATAAGAAGAATCAAGTCAAATTTTTAATCACTTGAAAACACACTTTAAGGATGAAATCAGTGCAAAATTATATAGGGGGAGTTTATTTGAAAAGAATTGATTTTGATCCTTGACATTCTTTTTCTTAATATTTTAATGCATGACTTAACACATAATATATTATGCATGTGGCATGATGTTTTGAATTATGGGTTCTCAATATTTTGTAATGTTTCATGGTTGGATAATTTGATTGAATATTTGAAATACTGCATAATTTTTTTTTGGTATTATTGAAAAGAAATTTCAGATTTGTCGGTCACAATCATCTTTAAAATCTGAAAGTTGAATAAATCTGTAAAAAGAAGAAGAGAAAGATATCTCTATTTAGGCAAAATGAATTGATCTTGATCTATCTCTCAACTTGCCTAACTTTGATATATAATATCCTAATACTTGTTAAAATATCCTCCATTTTGTATCGAAACTCAATATTAAATACAAAGACTCTGAAAGTGATCTAATGTTATTGAAATATGTGTTTTCAATCTTGGTAATTTAAGATGAACTACAATGTAGAAGATACATGTCTCAAATTATAATTTTGAGATCCTTCTTGGAAATTCTTATGAAAATTCAGAATCTGATTTTGTATAAAAGCTTAAACTTAACTTAAAAATGCTTATATCGTTACATCTTTGTAACCTTAGTCATATGCTTCAATGATCGTGTCATATAGGAGAATAACTCAATATGACTTCTAAATGAAAACTTTAACATAAGAAAAACAGAATTAATTTTGATGCCTTGGTTGATTGCTCCGATACGCATCCGAAACATTTCATTTCTTATCTTTAAAATGTACTAAAACTGGTTTAAGTGATGTATTTTTCAACGATCTTGATTGCGAACAAATGTTTCTAAATATATGATTTTATTTAGATATTAAAAAGATTTATTGTGTTTCATGTATACATTGCTGAAAAACTATGATTAAGAAATTGAGTTCTATAAATATATATACCTCAATGATCATCTATATGTTTTTCTCTCCTACATTCTTAAAGACTTCCATCAGAATTTATATATAGAGTGAATGATCTTAAAGCTAGAAATATTTTAGCTCACTCAAATGATTCTTAAAAGAAAGAAAATGTAAATGCTTTGAAAGAAACTGAGCTTCAAATGAATCATTTTCTGATTAATATTTCTATACATTTTCTCTAAGCTTAAGAGAAAGCATAACTTGTTCTTGAAGGATTAGAAAGAGTAATTGCTACAAATTTTGAATAATGCTAGATTACTCTACATTCTCGATATCATAGAATTTCAGTTTTATTCACGTTTATCATTAAAATCTGAAATTCAACAATAGAAAGAATGATTAAAGAAGAATGCATCTTTTGAGGGGGAGCTTTAGATATTCAGTATCCTATCCTAAAGTTACTTTAATTTGAAGCATACCTTGATTTTATGGATTGATTTTGATGAACCTCCTTGTTGCTGGGGGTCCAAACTGAGAACGATTGGCACAGCGGTATGAACGGGGTTTCCTTGGAATTACTTCGGTTGCGCTCCACCTTCCGCCGGGAAACCTGCAAGCAAGCCTCGCACCACCACCGGGGTAGTGGGGGCCCTCCGACGATCAAGTTAGGGGAGATCGAAGGAGAAGAAGAGGTAGCAGGTAAGATAATACTCTGGAAAATCTTGCTTACCCTCCCCTTCCCCCCCAGCCGCATATATATCAGGCTGGGGGGTTTTTCTGGGGATCGGTCATCGTGTGGCACGATGGGGTTGCCACTGACATGGTCGTTACAGGGCGTCGTGGGGCAGCGCTGGGTACGGCCATGGCAGGGGCGTAGTGGAGCTCCGCTTTGTACGGCTGTTACAGGGGATCGTGGGCAGCGCCGGATATGGCCGTTGCGGGGAGTAGTGGAGCAGGGGGCCACGGCGTGCCTCAGGGGAACTGTCTGTTGTTGTCAAGAGATTGCCGACTTGGGGTCGGATTGCTGGATCAAGGGGCACCCGACTCGGGGTCGGGCTGCGGAGCCGAAGATATCCGACCCGAGGTCGGATTGCTGGATCAGGGGCACCCGACTCGGGGTCGGGCTGGCGGAGCCGAAGATATCCGACCCGAGGTCGGATTGCTGGACAAGGGGCAGCCGACCCGGGGTCGGGCTGCGGAGCCGAAGATATCCGACCGAGGTCGGATTGCTGGACCAAGGGGCAGCCGACTCGGGGTCGGGCTGCGGAGCCGAAGATATCCGACCCGAGGTCGGATTGCTGGATCAAGGGGCAGCCGTAGTCTTCCTGGGCGCGCGTGCCGGTCACGTGGGGCATGGTGGCTAAGTTCCCCCGTAACAGTAGCCCCCCACTTCCGAGCCTGGAACCAGGAGGGGAACGGGTGAAGGAGTGACGCTTCGAGATTGCCGCCATCCCTCGGAAAGGCGCGCGCGCTCCGAGCTCCCCGCCTTCTTTATGGCGTATGGCGGTTGTCGCTGATCTGGCAGTCTGCGGATTTCGGCGGACATCCTTTCTTAATGGCGTCGATTCGCCTTTGGGGCGCGAACGATCCTTCGGCAGCGGGCGTCCTCTGGCGTCACCGAGGCGTCACCCGCCTTTCCGCCTATTTGACCGGGGGCCCTCCCCCGTCCGCCTTTCTCTTCACAGGCATCCTCGAGTTTCTCCCTTGTGCTGCTGCCGTTGCCGTCGGACTGTTCGTTCGCTCCTCCTTTAACGCTCTCGGAGCCGTTCTTCCTTCCCTTTCGGTGAGTTGCCCCACTCTTCAATTTAGGCTCTCCGTACTTTCCCCTTCGTATTAGTGTACCCCAGTCGTTCCGGTCCCTTCTCCCCTCTTGAACCCGTCCTGACCGTAGATTCACTGGCCGTTAGGGATGGACGAAGTAAGAGTGGACCGCATTCAGTCGGAGCTGGTCCCCGAAGACCTAGATAGGTTCGTGGCCCGGTACCACCTTCCCGAAGCCTGCAACGTTACGCTCCCGGGGCCTGAGGAGAGGATGTCCCATCCTCCTCCAGGGAAGGTCGCCATCAATGAGGACATCCTTCGGCTGGGTTCCGCTTTCCCCTCTCGGACTTAGTCGTGCAGGTGCTTCGAGGTTTAAGAGTGGCGCCGACGCAACTGGTGCCGAACTCATGGCGTACCCTGACGGCCTTCCAGGTTCTCTGCCGCATGCACGAGGTTCCCGCCACCCTGAACGTCTTTTGGGAATGCTACGGCCTGAACGCCACCCCGGGACAGAGGGTGGTGGTGCTTTGCGGCGCGGCGAGGGTGCGGCCTCGTCAAGGAGGCTCCTTCCTCCATTCATGGCTGGAAGGAGCGTTTCTTTTTCATCGACGTAAATCCTTCTTGGGGATCGGGACAACCTGGAAGATGCCGATAAGTCCCGATCGGCCTATCGAGGTTGTCGAGGGAGGAGTCCGATGGCGTCGCCGTCTTGAGGGGGTTGGTTGCCGAGGGCCGGCTCCCCCCGGTGGCCACCCTTATTTCCGAGGATGCCTTGGTGAACGTCGGTCTGAGCTCGGTCCCCGCCGACCGTGAGCCTGCCACCACTTCTTCTTTTTTAGCCCTTTTCTCCTCTTTCGTTTCTTCTTTCCATCAGTTTCTCAGTTTCTAACCATCTCGTCCTTTTGCGAAATCGACGACGTCATGCAGTCGGACAAGGCAATGGCTATTAGTAGGGCGTCCCTACTGGAAGCGGTCCGGAGGAAGAACGGACTCCTCCGAGCGGGGTCCGACCGGCGAAGAAGCCCCGCCAGCAGGCAACTCCGACGCCGACAGACGGGTCCGGGCCCACCGATCAGGGGGACGCCGCGGGCTCGGACCGACAGTTGACGCCGTATCAGCCCTCCGGTGATGAGACTACCGCTTTTCCGGAGGTGTCATCCGGGCGTGCCCGAGACGGCCGGGTCGGACGCGGTCGGTCCCCAGCCCGGCCTTCGGCTCGGTCGGCTTCGGATGATACGAGAAGGAGGGCGCGCCGAGGCCCCGGCCGAGCGGGACCCTGTCGATTTCTGGCGCGGCCCCCGCCCGAGCACGGTCGGCATGACTCTCCCCCAAGCGATGGGTAAGGGTAAGGCTGCAGAACCACCGTCCGGCTCCGGGGCGAAAGTCGGGGTCGACCTTCACTTTCGTCGGCGCCCGAAACCTCGTCGAGACGGTGCTGCTGGAGAGTGACCGTAGGCAGGTCCGGCAGATGAGATCCCTGAAGTCGGAGCTGCCAGCTGCGTCTGTCTCATGTCGGTGAGTGTTTTTTTTGGTCGCTTTCGTCATTTATAGGCTCTATTGATCCCCGTCTGACGCTCTCATTTTCCTATCTCTTAGCTCGCCCAGTACATGATCCGTGAGGAGGGCCACGAGAAACAGGCGAGGCTTCTGGCGAGGGCCAGAGCGACTGAAAGCTGTAGGAGGGAGGCCAGGCTGCGGCGGGGAGGACGACCAGGGACCTCGAGACGAGGCTCCAGGTGGCCGAAGAGCGGGCACTCGGCTTCGCCGCCCTCGAGAGGCAACGTTGGAGGCTCAGGAGCAACTCAAGGTTGCCTCGGGCTCGAAGGCGAGATCAGGAAGGCGGAGGAGCGGGCCGAAAAGCAGTCCCGGAAGGCTGCCGACTTCCGGGAGAGGTGGGAGAAGGCCCAGCAGTCGGCCGACAATGCCCGCAACCGAACCGATCTCTTGAAACCAGGCTGGTCGAATTGGAGTCGGCCTTGGAGGGGACTCGTGCGAGCAACCAGGAGCTTCATTCGCGCCTGGAGGAGGCTGAGGCTGCTCGCGTCGCTGCCGAGGCGAAGCACATGGAGGCTCGGGCCGATCTGCTGAGGGTTTCCTCCGAGGCGGACGACCGGATTGTGGCAAAGGTCATGGAAGCGAAGGCTCAGATTACGGAGCGAGCGGAGGCGGCACTGGCCGAGAGAGCGCGGAAATCGGGCGTCAGGCGGTACAGGCCTATCGTCAGTCCGCCGAGTTCATCCGTGACATGTCGACGCGGGGTCCGACTCCTTTGCCTTAGGCTTCGATGAAGGCCTGGCAAGGGTGTCCGCTAAATACCCGGAATTGACCTGAGTGGGGTCTCCCTCCTCGACTCCCCTCGATGCCATTGCCTGCCGATTCTCCAACCGTCTTCCTACCCTTCGCGGACGTGCTCGCCGTTCCCGACCCAGTGGTTCCTCCAAGCTGACTTTGTACTTTTCTTTGTTCTTCTTTTTTTGTATGTTGGCGTTTTGCCATGTTGTATGGGTCTCGGCCCTGATGCAACGAAAGTTAATGCAAACAAAGTGTTTCTTCATTTCACTTTCGTCCTTCCTCTTTTTAACTCTTAGTAGCGTCTCGCCGACTCCTGACTCTTGAAGTTCCTCCGGCTAGGCCAGGCATCGAGGGTTAGGCCTCAGGAAATTCTTCCGGCCTAGGCCAGGCATCCGAGGGTTTGGCCTCAGGAAATTCTTCCGGCGCTAGGCCAGGCATCCAGGGTTAGGCCTCAGAAAATTCTTCCGGCGCTAGGCCAGGCATCGAGAGTTAGGCCTCAGGAAATTCTTCCGCGCTAGCCAGGCATCCGAGGGTTAGGCCTCAGAAATTCTTCCGCGCGTAGGCCAGGCATCCGAGGGTTAGGCCTCAGAAATTCTTCCGCGCCAGGCCAGGCTCCGAGGTTAGGCCTCAGGAAATTCTTCCGGCGCCAGGCAGGCATCCGAGGTTAGGCCTCAGGAAATTCTTCCGCGCTAGGCCAGGCATCCGAGGGTTAGGCCTCAGGAAATTCTTCCGGGCTAGCAGGCATCCGAGGTTAGGCTCAGGAAATCTCCGCCTAGGCCAGGCATCCAGGTTAGGCCTCAGGAATTCTTCCGGCCTGGCCAGCATCGAGGGTTAGCCTCAGGAAATTCTTCCGCGCTAGGCCAGGCATCCGAGGGTAGGCCTCAGAATTCCGCTGGTCGGCCAAGGCTGGCGCAGCCGAGGCGACCGGCTGGGGCTTCAGGCTAGTCTGCTCCCGGGATGATCATCGGGTTAGCCTGGCATCCGAGGCCGAGCCTCGGGAAATTCCGCTCGTTGGTCGGCCAAGGCTGGCGCAAGCCGAGGCGACCGGTCGGGGCTTCAGGCTAGTCTGCTCCCGGATATCATCGGGTTAGCCTGGCATCCGAGGGCCGAGCCTCGGAAATTCCGCTCGTTGGTCGGCCAAGGCTGGCGCAAGCCGAGGCGACCGGTCGGGGCTTCAGGCTAGTCTGCTCCCAGGATGATCATCGGGTTAGCCTGGCATCCGAGGGCCGAGCCTCGGAATTCCCGCTCCTTGGTCGGCCAAGGCTGGCGCAAGCCGAGGCGACCGGTCGGGGCTTCAGGCTAGTCTGCTCCCGGATGGATCATCGGGTTACCCTGGCATCCGAGGCCAGCCTCGGGGAATTACGCTCGTTGGTGGCCAAGGCTGGCGCAAGCCGAGGCGATCGGTCGGGGCTTCAGGCTAGTCTGCTCTCGGGAATGATCATCGGGTTAGCCTGGCATCCGAGGGCCGAGCCTCGGGAATTCCGCTCGTTGGTCGGCCAAGGCTGGCGCAAGCCGAGGCACCGTCGGAGGTAGCTGTCCGGTTATGGCTGCCCCTCAGGGCCTAGTCGTGCCAGGTTGCCCGGGGACGGATGAGTCAAGCAGTCGTCCCGGGGGAATGCCGGGTTAGCCTGGCATCCGAGGGCCGAGCCTCGGGAATTCCGCTCGTTGGTCGGCCAAGGCTGGCGCAAGCCGAGGCGACCGGTCGGGGCTTCAGGCTAGTCTGCTCCCGGGATGATCATCGGGTTAGCCTAGCATCCGAGGCCGAGCCTCGGGAATTCCGCTCGTTGGTCGGCCAAGGCTGGCGCAAGCCGAGGACCGGTCGGGGCTTCAGGCTAGTCTGCTCCCGGGAATGATCATCGGGTTAGCCTGGCATCCGAGGGCCGAGCCTCGGGGAATTCCGCTCGTTGGTCGCCAAGGCTGGCGCAAGCCGAGGCGACCGTCGGGGCTTCAGGCTAGTCTGCTCCGGATGATCATCGGGTTAGCCTGGCATCCGAGGCCGAGCTCGGGAATTCCGCTCGTTGGTCGCCAAGGCTGGCGCAAGCCGAGGCGACCGGTCGGGGCTTCAGGCTAGTCTGCTCCCGGGATGATCATCGGTTAGCCTGGCATCGAGGCCGAGCCTCGGGAATTCCGCTCGTTGGTCGGCCAAGGCTGGCGCAAGCCGAGGCGACCGGTCGGGGCTTCAGGCTAGTCTGCTCCCGGGATGATCATCGGGTTAGCCTGGCATCCGAGGCCGAGCCTCGGGGAATTCGCTCGTTGGTCGGCCAACGCTGGCGCAAGCCGAGGGACCGGGTCGGGCTTCAGGCTAGTCTGCTCCCGGGATGATCATCGGGTTAGCCTAGCATCCAGGGCCGAGCCTCGGGGAATTCCGCTCGTTGGTCCGGCCAAGGCTGGCGCAAGCCGAGGCGACCGTCGGGGCTTCAGGCTAAGTCTGCTCCCGGGATGATCCATCGGTTAGCCTGGCATCCGAGGGCCGAGCCTCGGAGAACATTCCCGCTCGTTGGTCGGCCAAGGCTGGCGCAAGCCGACGGCGAACCGGTCGGGGCTTCAGGCTAGTCTGCTCCCGGGATGATCATCGGGTTAGCCTGGCATCCGAGAGGCCGAGCCTCGGAGAAATTTCCGCTCGTTGGTCGCCAAGGCTGGCGCAAGCCGACGGCGACCGGTCGGGGGCTTCAGGCTAGTCTGCTCCCGGGATGTCATCGGATTAGCCTGGCATCCGAGGCCGAGCCTCGAGGAATTCCGCTCGTTGGTCGGCCAAGGCTGGCGCAAGCCGAGGCGACCGATCGGGGCTTCAGGCTAGTCTGCTCCCGGGATGATCATCGGGTTAGCCTGCATCCGGGGCCGAGCCTCGGAGAATTCCGTCGTTGGTCGGCCAAGGCTGGCGCAAGCCGAGGCGACCCGTCGAGGCTTCAGGCTAGTCTGCTCCCCGGGATGATCATCGGGTTAGCCTGGCATCCGGGGGCCGAGCTCGGGAATTCCGCTCGTTGGTCGGCCAAGGCTGGCGCAAGCCGAGGCGACCGGTCAGGGCTTCAGGCTAGTCTGCTCCGGGATGATCATCGGTTAGCCTGGCATCCGAGGGCTGAGCCTCGGGGAATTTCGCTCGTTGGTCGGCCAAGGCTGGCGCAAGCCGAGGCGACCGGTCGGGGCTTCAGGCTAGTCTGCTCCCGGGATGATCATCGGGTTAGCCTGGCATCCGAGGGCCGAGCCTCGGGAATTCCGCTCGTTGGTTGGCCAAGGCTGGCGCAAGCCGAGGCGACCGGTCGGGGCTTCAGGCTAGTCTGCTCCCGGGATGATCATCGGGTTAGCCTGGCATCCGAGGGCCGAGCCTCGGGAATTCCGCTCGTTGGTCGGCCAAGGCTGGCGCAAGCCGAGGCGACCGGTCGGGGCTTCAGGCTAGTCTGCTCCCGGGATGATCATCGGGTAGCCTGGCATCCGAGGGCCGAGCCTCGGGGAGATCCGCTCGTTGGTCGCGCGCCTATCATTTGCCGCTCGACGGATTTCTTCGTGGCAGCTGCGATCGTGTTTCTCCTCCTCTCGAAGTGTCACCTGGGGAACACCAGAAGGCCATTAAATGCTAATTTGAGGCGTTACCCTGGGAAATCGGGACCGGCCAGGTTGCTGCTTGCGAGGAGTGCCAGTTAAGCGGCCGCGATACGCGCGTTCTTCGAGGCGGATGCGGCCTGGGCGCATGCGGAGATACGGGGGGCGCGGATACACGCCGCCCGGAGTGTCCTGCACGAAGAATACAATTAAGGAGAACGACGCTTAGGGAGATCGTGGGGGGATAAGCTCGAGGAGCCGGAACGGCTCCCGAATTCGATGTGCCCCGCATTTATTGGACCACCCGCATCGGAACGACCGGGGGGCCACAGTTTGGCTATAAATATAAGCGTAGGTGCGGTGGAGCCTGCCAAGCCGGAGCTGTTCAGGTTGGGAAATCCCTCCTCTCCGGCGCGTGGCTGGGAAATCCCTGCCGGAGGAACGGGAGGCGCGCCCCTCGCGACTTCCGCCAACTAGCCGTTTCATCTAGGGATCAACGGGAAGCATTCTCCCCGGTGGAACTCCGCCCTAGGCGTTTCATCCGGGATCACAATCCCCCCTCTTTTCAGTCCCACCTCCCGATTGAGCTCTGCGCTAGACGCTTCATCCGGGATCGCGCCTCCTCGCCGCTCTCTCCCTTGTATTCCTTTCCTCCCTTCTCCTGGGGAAGACCGGAATATCCCTTGGAGGTGGCGTTCCTCTAGAAGCAGTGTGAACTTCTTCTTCGTCCGCGCCGGCTCTTCGTCTTTTGCGTGAGGCGTCGATGGCGCCTCCGGGGGGAAGCACCCACGGCCAGTGGGATTGTAGCTGCTTCGGGCGGAGGGTTCGGGATCCCAGATCTTCAGCGCCACGGAGTTCCCACTCTTCCTTACTTTCTTTACTCCCCAATCCCCCTCTGGGAATTCTTTGTAATCACACGAACACGCCATTGTAACCAGGAATTATTGAAATGAAAAGAACTATATATTTTTTGAACTGTCTTTCTGGCTTTGTCTTTCTACTGGTAATATACCCGCAGGTTAGCGGAATTCCAGCTCCTTGGAATTTCTCGACCATCTAGGGCCTCCAACTGGTTAGGAGCCAGGTCGGTTTACCCAGCGAACCCTATACGGGCCTTCCCAATTTGGCGCCAGCTTCCCACCTTTCGCGGGTTGAGATGCTTTGGTTCGCCTTAGCAGCCAGATCTCCGATTCTGAAAAGTTTTGGTCGGACCTTGGAGTTATAATATCGGGCACCCTCCGCTGATACATCGCCATCCGAACCTGCGCCCATTTCCCTCGCTTCTTACAAGAGGTCCAGGTTCCTCGGAGTTGCTCCGAATTGGCCTCGGTCGGTGCGCGGCCACCCGGGGCGAGGGGAGTCCGAGCTCCACGGGGACAAACCGCTTCCGTGCTATAGGTTAGGCTGAAAGGCGTCTCTCCGGTAGGGGTCCGACGCGCGGGCCGGAGCGCCCAAAGCGGACAATACTCGGGAGGAATGCAGTCCTCTTTCTCTGCTAGCTTAATGTGGGCTAACTGTTGCGTGAGGCTCCGGCCAAAGCGTCCGTCCCGCAACAGATTGGCGCTAGAGGAAGGGCCGCGCCCCTTGCCGCCAGACTACCCCTAGGACTGGGAGGCGCCACAGGAACCTTCCCGCTAGGGGGGCTATGTTGTGGGGGGGGGTGCACCCGAATTTAGTCCCACATCGGCTAGTAGCGGAAAGGTTCTGTGCCTTAAATGGGGGGTGGAAATCCTTTTCCTCTCGAGGGCCCTTTTGTGGGACAAAACCGTGAGGGCACCAGTCTCCCCCCGTCTGCGCTGGACGCGCGGGCCGGAGCGCCCAAAGCGGACAATACCTCGGGAGGAACGCAGTCCTCTTTCTCTGCTAGCTTAATGTGGGCTAACTATTGCGTGAGGCTCCGGCCAAAAGCGTCCGTCCCCGCAACAGATTGGCGCTAGAGGAAGGCCCGGATCTCAGAGCGATCGTAATGGCACGGCGAGGTGGTCGTGGAGCTTCCAATGCTTCCGGTCGCGGGGCCTCTCGCGCCTCTGGCCGGAGGGCCGCTGCATCTCCAACACACTCTCAGCAACACTCCACCTCCCCACCGCCCGCTCAGACGGTCGAAGCCGCCCAGTTCGACCAGCTAACCCAGCAGGTTCGCACCCTCGCGGAGGCGGTGCAGAATCTGCAGGGTGCGATGTCCCGGGCGCCGCAGCGGGTTCAGGAGCCGCCGCTGCCTGAGCGTTCGCCTGTCCTCCTCAACCCGCGCTCCTTCCTCTCCCATGGGGAGGAGCGCCGGCGCGAGGAGGATTCTCGAGCACGCTCCATTCTGCCGGGACCTTCCCACCGGAGCTGCGCGGGGTCCGAGAGGCGGGCCCGGGCGCGTTCCCAGACCCCCCAGTCCTCGAGGAACCCGCGCTCCAGTCGGTCCCCCTCTCGCCGCTCCTTGTCTCCCACCCACCGGTCGCGCTCCCTGGACCGGCGGGTGGACGATCTCCACCGACAACTCCAGGTCCTGAAGGGCCATTCCATAGATCCCTTCGCCGACTTAGAGATCTCCTCCCAGCCGGCGCTCGCCTCGAGGATCCTGCAGACCCCGAATCCGCCGGGGTTCAAAATGCCGGCGATTGAGCCCTATGACGGGGCGGCGGACCCACGGGATCACGTCGAGAGTTTCAGGACCCTTATGCTCCTCCACGGAGCATCAGATCTCCTTCTCTGCAGGGCTTTCCCGGCAACCCTCCGTGGCCCGGCGAGGGCGTGGTTCGCCGGGCTGGAGGCTGACTCAATCCGGTCCTTCGACCAGTTCACTCGCCTCTTCGTCACTCATTTCGCCGTCAGTAGCCGGCGGCGACTGGTCTCCGACTCCCTCTTCGATGTCCGGCAAAACGAGGGAGAAAGCCTGCGGGATTATCTTACCCGCTTCAACAGGGCTACGCTGGAGGTCCGGAACCTGAGTCAGGAAGTAGCTCTTTCAGCCCTGAAGCGTGGCTTCCGGAAGGGCAGACTCACCTTCTCCTTGGACAAAACGCCTGCCGCGGAGCTTTCCAGAGCTGTTGTCCCGGGCGAACCAGTATGCGGACGCCGAGGAGGCGGCCGCCCACCGGAGCAAGGAGGCCGCCGAGATCCCTCCAAAGCTTGGGAAGAAAAGGCGGAAAGAGGCACGCCAGAGGAGGAGCCCGACGCCCCAGCGTCGGCGCAGAAGCCCGTCGCCGGCGAAGAACCACGGCACCCCACGCCCTCGTTCTCCGCCCCGACGTTTCAACCGGTACACCCCTCTCCTGACTCTCCGGGCCCAGATCCTTATAGAGATCAAGGGGCGGGAGGACCTCCCGGCCCCGAGACAGATGCGGAAGATCCCTGGGAAGAGGCCCTCCCGGGCGTACTGTGAGTACCACCGAGACCACGGCCATGACACAGAAGACTGCTTCCAGCTTCGGGACGAGATCGAGGCTCTCATCCGCCGGGGGCGTCTCGGTCGATATGTGAGCGACCGACGTCCCCCCGCAGACCCGCGTCCGGCCGACCCGGCTCCTCCGGAGCCTCGGGAGCAGAATCGACCCGTTGCGGGCGTGATCCACACTATCACTGGGGGCTGCCCCCGGCCCGTGAGGAACGCAGGGGGCTCGACGGAGGCGTCAGGTGCGGCCGTCGCAAAGAGGCAGAGGGTCGGCAATGTAATCACCTTTTGTGATGAGGATGTAAAGGGGGTTCAGACCCCCCACGATGACGCCATGGTAATCTCCCTCACTATGGCAAACTATGATGTAAGGCGTGTTCTTGTGGATAGTGGAAGCTCAGCTGATATCTTGTTTTACGAGGCCTTCCAAAAGCTGGGCTTGTCCAGACAATCGTTGCGCAAAATATCCACCCCGCTCATAGGATTCACCGGCGACGCTGTCCCGGTGGAAGGTGTCGTTGAGCTGCCTGTGACTGCGGGCGTCGCACCCGCAGAAGCCACGGTGCGACTCGGGTTCTTGGTCGTCCGTGTTTCCTCGGCCTACAACGCTATCCTCGGATGACCCGGGCTGAACGCCCTTCGCGCGGTGGTCTCCACGTACCACTTGCTCATGCGGTTCCCCACGACGGTCGGGATCGGGGAGGTCCGAGGTGACCAACCGACCGCACGGCAATGTTTCTTAGCGACCCTCAAAGGGAAGAAGCCCGCAGAAGCCCTCAACGTCGAGTCCCTTGATGCCAGAGACGAGGTGGCCTTGCGGCAGGGGGAGCCGGCCGAGGGTGTGGTCGAAGTTCCCCTCGAGGAAGGCCGCCGGGACCGGGCGGTCCGGGTCGGCGCCAATCTCGACCCGGGAGCTCGGGCCCGGTTGGTAGAATTCCTCCGAGCCAATGCCGATGTATTTGCTTGGTCGGCGGCCGATGTACCTGGGATCGACCCGGAGGTCATTTCTCACGCCCTCAACGTCGACCCGACCCACCGGCCAGTGAAGCAGAAGAAGAGACACTGTGCCCCGGATCGGATCCGGGTGGTCGACCAGGAGGTAGACAAGCTCTTGGAGGCAGGATTCATAAGGGAGGTGAGTTACCCCGAGTGGCTGGCAAATGTCGTACTTGTCCGGAAGGCGAGCGGGAAGTGGAGGATGTGCGTCAACTATACCGACCTGAACAAGGCGTGCCCTAAGGATAGCTTTCCGCTTTCGCGGATAGACCAACTGGTCGACGCGACTTCCGGATATCAGCTGCTGTCTTTCATGGACGCCTTCTCCGGTTACAACCAGATAATGATGGCCCCACAGGACGAGGAGAAAACTGCCTTTATAACAGACCGGGGGCTGTACTGCTACAAGGTAATGCCCTTCGGTCTGAAGAATGCTGGCGCCACTTACCAGCGCCTCGTCAACAAAATCTTCAAAGAGCAAATCGGCCGGAACATGGAGGTGTACGTGGACGATATGCTGGTGAAGAGCCGCCAGGCAGACCAGCACATCGTGGATCTGGAGGAGACTTTCACCACCTTGCGGAAGTTTCGCATGAAGCTGAACCCAGCGAAGTGCGCCTTTGGCGCTTCGGCCGGGAGGTTCCTCGATTTTATTGTCAACCAGCGGGGTATCGAAGCCAACCCGGATAAAATCAAGGCCATCCAAGGTATGTCCCCTCCGACCAAAGTGAAGGAGGTTCAGGAGCTCGCTGGAAGGGTCGCCGCGCTCGGACGATTTGTGGCAAAATCGGCCGAACGCTGCCAACCATTCTTCAAAGTGTTAAAACGCCTGAAAGACTTCCTCTGGACAGCCGAATGTCAAGCAGCATTCGACCAGCTCAAGGAATACCTGGCGTCTCCTCCCCTGCTGTCCAAGCCGCAAGAAGGGGAGATGCTCTACCTCTATCTGGCGGTCTCCCCAACCGCGGTCAGTGCGGTGCTGGTTCGGGAAGAGGCAAAGCTCCAGAAGCCCGTGTACTACATCAGCCGGGTCCTACGGGATGCCGAGACGCGGTATACGAAGGCTGAAAAGATCGCCTTCGCGCTGCTGACCGCGACCAGGAGGCTCCACCCCTTTTTCCAGGCCCATTCTGTCACCCTCTTAACTGATCAACCACTACGACAGATCCTCAGCAACCCCGAGAATGCGGGACGGCTGGTGAAGTGGGCAGTAGAACTCGGTGAGTTCGACATCCGCTACCAGCCTCGACCCGCCATCAAGGCCTAGGTGCTCGCGGACTTCCTCGCTGAGTGCACGGTGCAGGAGGCGGAGCCTAGACCGTCGGAAACGCCCAGCCTCGACCTCCCGACCTGGACGCTTCACATCGATGGGTCGTCGAACCCCGAGGGTGGAGGAGCCGGGCTGATCCTTACCAGTCCTGATGGAGTGATAGCCGAGTATGCCTTGAGGTTTGGATTTCCAGTGACCAACAACGAGGCGGAGTACGAGGCCCTAGTCGCGGGACTCAAACTCACCGGGGAGCTCGGCATCCGGCATTTGAAGGTTTTCACCGACTCCCAGCTGGTGGTCGGGCAGGTCCGTGGGGAGTTCGAGGCCCGGAGCCCGACCATGCAGAACTACGTCCGGAAGGTGCAAGCACTCATTCCCGACCTCGGCAGCGTCGACCTCCAGCAGGTCACCAGAAGCGAAAATGCCAGGGCCGACAGGTTGTCCCGCTTGGTGGGCGCAGAGGCGCACAACTTGTCGAGAGCAATCTACCTGGAGACCCTGGATGCCCCGAGCATCGGCGAGGCTGGAGCGGTGATGGCGATTGATCCGGAGCCGTCTTGGATGGACCCGCTCGTCGCCTACCTCGCCGAAGGAATCCTCCCTGAAGACGAAGATCAAGCTCGGCGACTTGTCAGGAAGTCCGCCCACTACGTACTCTATGAAGGGAGGCTGTATCGGACCTCGTTTACCGCCCCCCTCTTAAGGTGCCTCCGCCCCTCGGAGGCGGCCTACGTCCTCGGCGAAGTCCACGAGGGCGTCTGCGGATCGCACTCGGGGGCTAGGTCCTTGGCGCACAAGATCATGAGGCAAGGCTATTATTGGCCTACCTTGTTGGAGGACTCAAAGGGTCACGTACGGAAATGCGACGCCTGCCAGCGCCACGCCAACGTCCAGAGAGTCCCTTCTGTCCCCTTGGCACCAATCACCGCACCCTGGCCCTTCGCACAATGGGGAATGGATATCCTCGAACCATTCCCCGTCGCTTCCGCCCAGCGGAAATTCTTGATTGTTGCAATCGACTACTTCACCAAGTGGGTGGAGGCAGAGCCGCTGGCCACTATCACGGAGGCGCAAGTCCGGAAGTTCGTGAAGAAAAACATCATTGTCCGATTTGGGGTACCCCGGATCCTCATCTCGGATAATGGTCGACAGTTCGACAACAAGCATTTCCGTGACTTCTGCGAGGGGTTCGGGATCGAGCATCGGTTCACATCTGTGTCGCATCGCCAAACCAACGGCGAGGCCGAGGTGACAAATCGGACAATCCTCCAAGGAATTAAGGCGCGAATCGGTCGGACGAGGCAAGCTTGGGTCGAGGAACTCGAGAACGTCCTTTGGGCGTATCGGACCACGCATCAGACCCCTACCGGGGAGACGCCTTTCAGCCTAACCTATGGCACGGAAGCGGTTGTCCCCGTGGAGCTCGGACTCCCCTCGCCCCGGGTGGCCGCACACCGACCCGAGGCCAATTCGGAGCAACTCCGAGGGAACCTGGACCTCTTGGAAGAAGCGAGGGAAATGGCGCAGGTTCGGATGGCGATGTATCAGCGGAGGGTGGCCCGATATTATAACTCCAAGGTCCGACCAAAACTTTTCAGAATCGGAGATCTAGTGCTAAGGCGAACCAAAGCATCTCAACCCGCGGAAGGTGGGAAGCTGGCGCCAAATTGGGAAGGCCCGTATAGGGTTCGCTGGGTAAACCGACCTGGCTCCTACCAGTTGGAGGCCCTAGATGGTCGAGAAATTCCAAGGAGCTGGAATTCCGCTAACCTGCGGGTATATTACCAGTAGAAAGACAAAGCCAGAAAGACAGTTCAAAAAAATATATAGTTCTTTTCATTTCAATAATTCCTGGTTACAATGGCATGTTCGTGTGATTACAAAGAATTCCCAGAGGGGGATTGGGGAGTAAAGAAAGTAAGGAAGAGGTGGGAACTCCGTGGAGCTGAAGATCTGGGATCCCGAACCCTCCGCCCGAAGCAGCTACAATCCCACTGGCCGTGGGTGCTTCCCCCCGGAGGCGCCATCGACGCCTCACGCAAAAGACGAAGAGCCGGCGCGGACGAAGAAGAAGTTCACACTGCTTCTAGAGGAACGCCACCTCCAAGGGATATTCCGGTCTTCCCCAGGAGAAGGGGAGGAAAGGAATACAAGGGAGAAGAGCGCGAGGAGGCGCGATCCTGGATGAAGCGTCTAGCGAAGAGCTCAATCGGGAGGTGGGACTGAAAAGAGGGGGGATGTGATCCCGGATGAAACGCCTAGGGCGGAGTTCCACCGGGGAGAATCTTCCCGTTGATCCCAGATGAAACGGCTAGTTGGCGGAAGTCGCGAGGGGCGCGCCTCCCGTTCCTCCGGCAGGGATTTCCCAGCCACGCGCCGGAGAGGAGGTCCACGACCCATGGCAACCTGAACAGCTCCGGCTTGGCAGGCTCCACCGCACCTACGCTTATATTTATAGCCAAACTGTGGCCCCCCGGTCGTTCCGATGCGGGTGGCTCCAATAAATGCGGGCACATCGAATCCGGAGCCGTTCCGGCTCTCGAGGCTTATCCCCCCACGATCTCCTAAGCGTCGTTCTCCTTAATTGTATTCTTCGTGCAGGACACTCCGGGCGGCGTGTATCCCGCGGCCCCCGTATCTCCGCATGCGCCCAGGCCGCATCCGCCTCGAAGAACGCACGTATCGCGGCCGCTTAACTGGCACTCCTCGCAAGCAGCAACTGGCCGGTCCGATTTCCCAGGTAACGCCTCAATTAGCATTTAATGGCCTTCTGGTGTTCCCCAGGTGACACTTCGAGAGGAGGAGAAACACGATCGCAGCTGGCCACGGAGAAACCCCGTCGAGCGGCAAGTGATAGGCGCGCAGCCTTGACCGGTCGCCTCGGCTTGCGCCAGCCTTGGCCGACCAACGAGCGGAATTCCCCGAGGCTCGGCCCTCGGATGCCAGGCTAACCCGATGATCATCCCGGGAGCAGACTAGCCTGAAGCCCCGACCGGTCGCCTCGGCTTGCGCCAGCCTTGGCCGACCAACGAGCGGAATTCCCCGAGGCTCGGCCCCCGGATGCCAGGCTAACCCGATGATCATCCCGGGAGCAGACTAGCCTGAAGCCCCGACCGGTCGCCTCGGCTTGCGCCAGCCTTAGCCTGTGCCCCATTTAAGGCACAGAACCTTTCCGCTACTAGCCGATGTGGGACTAAATTCGGGTGCACCCCCCCCCACAACATAGCCCCCCTAGCGGGAAGGTTCCTGTGGCGCCTCCCAGTCCTAGGGGGTAGTCTGCGGCAAGGGGCGCGGCCCTTCCTCTAGCGCCAATCTGTTGCGGGGACGGACGCTTTTGGCCGGAGCCTCACGCAATAGTTAGCCCATATTAAGCTAGCAGAGAAAGAGGACTGCGTTCCTCCCGAGGTATTGTCCGCTTTGGGCGCTCCGGCCCGCGCGTCCAGCGCAGACGGGGGGAGACTGGTGCCCTCACGGTTTTGTCCCACAAAAGGGCCCTCGAGAGGAAAGAATTTCCACCCCCCATTTAAGGCACAGAACCTTTCCGCTACTAGCCGATGTGGGACTAAATTCGGGTGCACCACCCCCACAACATAGCCCCCCTAGCGGAAAGGTTCCTGTGGCGCCTCCCAGTCCTAGGGGGTAGTCTGTGGCAAGGGGCGCGGCCCTTCCTCTAGCGCCAACTGTTGCTGGGGGTCCAAACCGAGAACGATTGGCACAGCGGTATGAACGGAGTTCCCTTGGAATTACTTCGGTTGCGCTCCACCTTCCGCCGGGAAACCTGCAAGCAAGCCTCGCACCACCACCGGGGTAGTGGGGGCCCTCCGACGATCAAGTTAGGGGAGATCGAAGGAGAAGAAGAGGTAGCAGGTAAGATAATACTCTGGAAAATCTTGCTTACCCTCCCCTTCCCCCCCAGCCGCATATATATCAGGCTGGGGGGTTTTTCTGGGGATCGGTCATCGTGTGGCACGATGGGGTTGCCACTGACATGGTCGTTACAGGGCGTCGTGGGGCAGCGCTGGGTACGGCCATGGCAGGGCGTAGTGGAGCTCCGCTTTGTACGGCTGTTACAGGGGATCGTGGGGCAGCGCCGGATACGGCCGTTGCGGGGAGTAGTGGAGCAGGGGGCCGCGGCGTGCCTCAGGGGAACAGTCTGTTGTTGTCAAGAGATTGCCGACTTGGGGTCGGATTGCTGGATCAAGGGGCACCCGACTCGGGGTCGGGCTGCGGAGCCGAAGATATCCGACCCGAGGTCGGATTGCTGGATCAAGGGGCACCCGACTCGGGGTCGGGCTGCGGAGCCGAAGATATCCGACCCGAGGTCGGATTGCTGGATCAAGGGGCAGCCGACCCGGGGTCGGGCTGCGGAGCCGAAGATATCCGACCCGAGGTCGGATTGCTGGACCAAGGGGCAGCCGACTCGGGGTCGGGCTGCGGAGCCGAAGATATCCGACCCGAGGTCGGATTGCTGGATCAAGGGGCAGCCGTAGTCTTCCTGGGCGCGCGTGCCGGTCACGTGGGGCATGGTGGCTAAGTTCCCCCGTAACACTCCTTATATTGCAAGACTTGCTTTAATTATATAATAAGTTTATACCTTGAGATGTATAAAGGTTGTCTTATCTCAAACCTTGAGTCTTATGAAAATAAGCTGAAACTTATAGAAAATATATTTTTGAGATTGACAATTTTATTGAACATTATCTTCAAATTCTAAACTCTTAAATGGAATGATCAATTGAGGGGGAGAAAGAAAATTTCAGAAGGAGAGATCTTATGGAACTTAATCGCATAAATCTATAACTAAAGGAGAGAGAAAGAATACTAAATAAGAAGTGATCCTAATACTCTCCAATATGTATCATTTGAAATTTAAATCTGAAAATCTTTATGATACACCTTGAGGCTTGTTATTTGGTTAGTATATCTTATGCATCAATCATGAACCAAATTACAATTCAAACAGTTGATCTTAAGAGCCTCTAGTTCAATGAAATAGGGGAAGAATAATGTGTTGAATTTTCTTGAGTGTCTCTCAGAAAATCTATTTTGGAATTCACTAATGAGTCCTAATTGGCTTGCTCTTTAGAACTTCAATTTAGTGCCAATTCATATTCTTATATATCAAATTGTGATTATTTTTTAAGGAATAAAAGAAAGTCTTTAAAAGAACTCTAAAAGAACTTTCAAAGCCTTGCATTTTATGAATGCTCTAAGATATATCATAAATTTCATGAATTCATATTTTGATATGTATGCCACAATATTTTTGTTCTTATATTCTGAAAATTAGTTCAATTGCTCTCATGTTGCTAAAATACTTAATATATTGGGCAAAAGATCTTAAATGAACAAGCTTTCATACTTATTATTGAAGAAAAGTTAAATTTCCATTCGTGCTTTCCTTGAATATCATTCTTGGTACTTCTTGAATTAACTTGAGAAAGATTCCACCTACACTTGATTTGAAAACTATCTTTGGAACCACATTCGATGTGTTCTCATTATAATTGGCTCTGATCTATGCTCATTAATCTTTTTCTAATATTATTGCCTTGAGTTATATGATTCATATTCTTGCAATAATTTGACATGCAAATCAGAGTACAAAAAGAAAAAGAAATATTTGAGTATTCTTATCTTTGTGCTTAATGTTTCATTATCTTGCAACCTTTTTGATGTTGTCAAAAAGGGGAAGAAATATCTAAGTATATGCTCATAATGCTGTATGTTTTGAATTGAATACAAATCAGCTTAAATTGAAATATGTTGATTGTGTTAATTGAAATATGTTGATTGTGTTAAGCTGGTTAAATCGAAAGCATTATCATGAAGTATGTTTTAAATATATATGTTTTCTAATTCATGCAACTTAGCTATGCATTAGTCCTAGAACACAATATATTTTATATTGCACATACTCCAAGTTTTGTCATCATCAAAAAGGGGGAGATTGTTGACCCTCTAATGGATTTTGATGAATACAAAACACTAGAGCATAATTCCCTTTATCTTAACAAGTTATTTGAGGATTTTAGTTGGTTAATTAAGAGTATTGTTAAGAAATGTCTAGGCAAGTTCTCATATTTTTCAAGAATTTATTGAAGAATTTTTGAGCTGAAGAAAACAGATCAGGGACAGCCGAGACGTCTCCGGGTTGTCTCAGAGACGTCTCTGGCACAAACAGGAAGAACTGGCACGTCCGGAGACGTCCCCTGAAAAAGCGGAGTCGACTCTCTCAGAGAATTCCAGAAGACTTGTTTTTTGGAGATATAACGGCGGAGTCGTCCCCGAAGCAGCGGAGTCGTCCCCATGCAAAAAGCGCAAACAAGCGGAGACGTCCCCGTAAAGCGCGGAGACGTCCCCGGAGCGCGGAGTCGTCCCCGAAGCAGCGGAGTCGTCCCCATGCAAAAAGTGCAAACAAGCGGAGACGTCCCCGTAAAGCGCGGAGACGTCCCCGGAGTGCCTGGGACGCGACTGACAACTTTTTCAGGTAGATTTGAATTTCAAACGGTCATATCTTTGTGTCTAACGGCTATATTTGCTTTTTGGGCTATAAAAGAGACCTCTTAAGTGCTTCTCAACAACTTCTTACCAACCCAACACAAGATCATTCAAGAGAGAAGAAAGAAAAAGAGGTTCAAGGGAGTTAGAGCTTTCAAGAGGAGAAATCAAGTGCATTCAAGCTTTCCCATCTGATTTCGAGCTCATCTACTCACTCCCACTTGGCAATCAAAGCTCGCATTCAAGCCAACGTGATCCACATCAGAAGAACCACCATCATCCACGCTTCCAACGGCAAAAAGGGTTCTTCCGATTTTATTGTTTCTCATTGTTATATTTGCTTCTTAAGAGCTTTCAAATCTTTTGTAAAACGTTTGAATATTGAGCTTGTTTCAGTCAAGGGACTTGGAACAAGGGATAGGCGTCCCAAGCCTAAGTTAAAATTGGGGGATTGTAGGGTTCGTTGTTAGCCCGGGGTAAAACAACGAGTTGGGTAGTTCACTCGAAAAACTACCGGATTGTAGGGTTCGTTGTTAGCCCGGGGTAAAACAACGAGTTGGGTAGTTCACTCGAAAAACTACTGGATTGTAGGGTTCGTTGTTAGCCCGGGGTAAAACAACGAGTTGGGTAGTTCACTCGAAAAACTACCGGATTGTAGGGTTCGTTGTTAGCCCGGGGTAAAACAACGAGTTGGGTAGTTCACTCGAAAAACTACTGGATTGTAGGGTTCGTTGTTAGCCCGGGGTAAAACAACGAGTTGGGTAGTTCACTCGAAAAACTACCGGATTGTAGGGTTCGTTGTTAGCCCGGTGTAAAACAACGAGTTGGGTAGTGCACTCGCAAAACTACCGGACTGTAATCTGGAGGATTATAGTGAAATTCCCAAGAGGTCTTGGGGAGTGGATGTAGGTGCTGGGGTGCACTGAACCACTATATGTTTGTTGTGTTTGTGATTGTCTAACTTGCTCACTTACTTACTTAGATAAATTGCTTGCTTAACTCTTATCCGCGCATCCTTTAGTTGCAAGCATATTCAATTTACTTAATCAAGTCTCACTCAATAAATCAAACTGTTGCTAAGTTTAAATTCCACTGTGCATCTATACAACTTAGCATAATTAATTGAAAAGTGTTAGAAGTAGCCTAAAAGTTTTAAAAGACCCAATTCACCCCCCCTCTTGGGTTGTATCCACTGGGCAACAGGGATTCAACATTTTGTGCAAGTGAGGTATTATTATTGAGTAGAGATTTAACTTTTAGATTCAATTCCTTAATTAGTGTTTTTGCCGTTTCATTTTCAATGCTAAGTTTTGAATTTTTGTTTTCTAGATCAATGGTGTTAACATTTTCAACGCTCTCTTTCTCAATCAATAGATTTTTAATATCTTCCTTTAGTTTTAGATTGGAGGCTTTTAATTCTTTATTCTTTGCTCCTAACATACTACAATCACTCATAAGTTCTTGAAAAGCTTCATACAATTCTTCTAAAGTAAAGTTTATAGTTGAGTTTTGACATACCTCGTCGTCTTCGAACGCCATGAAGCACAAATTGGCGGTCTCTTCCTTCTCTTCCTCGGAGGAGAATGTGTCACTATCGTCCCAAGTTGCCTTTAATGCCTTCTTCTTCTTCTTCCCAAAGTACTTCTTTTGTTGAGGGCATTCGGAACAAATGTGTCCCGGTCTCTTGCAATCATAGCATATGATTGGGTCTCTTTCTTTTTCCTTTTCTTTTTTCCAATCATTTCTCCCTCCAAATTTCTTTCTTGGGAAGGGTTTCTTTCTTCTCATAAATTTCTTAAACTTCCTTACTATTAAACCCAAATCCTCATCTTCGCTTTCCTCTTCACTCTCACTACTTTCTTCTTCACACACACTCGAGGTAGCCTTGAGTGCGATTATCTTCTTCTTTGGCAACTCTTCTTCATGTTGCTTCATTGTGAGCTCATGCGTCATCAATGAGCCCAATAGTTGTTCTAGTCCCAAGGTGTTGAGGTCTTTGGCTTCTACGATTGCCATGACCTTTGCTTTCCATGCTTTCGGCAAAGACCTGAGAATTTTACTCACAAGTTCCGGATTAGTATAAGATTTACCCAAACTCTTTAGACCATTATTATATCGGTGAAGCGTGTAAACATGCATGTGATGGTTTCATTGGGTTCCATCTTAAACAACTCATATTTGTGAACAAGAATGTTCACTTTAGACTCTTTGACTTGATTTGTACCCTCGTGGGTAACTTCAAGCCTATCCCATATTTCCTTAGCGAAACTACATGTGGAGACTCTATTAAACTCATTTACATCTGGAGCACAAAATAATGAGTTCATGGCTCTAGAATTGAGTTGAACCATCCTATTATCATTCTCATCCCAATCCTCCTCAGGTTTGGGAACTTGAATGCCATTCACCATGTGTGATGGTTCTTGTGGTCCCTTGACTATAACCCTCCACAAGGCATAATCTTGTGCTTGAATAAAGATCCTCATTCTAGTCTTCCAATAGGTATAATTTGTCCCATTGAAGAGTGGAGGTCTATTGGTTGCCTGCCCCTCAGCAGGAACATTGTTAAAGGGTGTTGCCATCTAGATCTTTGGCTAAGACGGTTAGGTCTTTCAAGAAATACACAGAGCACCTGCTCTGATACCACTTGTTGCCCAGAGATGGTCACCCAAGAGGGGGGTGAATTGGGTGTTTTAAAACTTTTTGACTATTTAAAAAATAAAACACGCAGATGTATGAACTAAAGTAAAGATGGAGGGATGAGAACAGTCAATCGTAAACACAAGGTTTTATAGTGGTTCGGAGCTTCCACTGCTCCTACATCCACTCCCCAAAGCACCTTTGGGAATTTCCACTATAATCCAAGATTACAGTCCGGTAGTTTTGCGAGTGCACTACCCAACTCGTTGTTTTACACCGGGCTAACAACGAACCCTATAACCCCCAATTTAACCTAGGCTTGGGACGCCTTTCCCTTGTTCCAAGTCCCTTGACTGGAACAAGCACAATATTGAAAAAGTTTTACAAGGATTTAAAAGCTCTAAATAAGCAAATATAACAATGATAAGCAATAGAACCCGGAAGAACCCTTTTAGCCGTTGGAAGCGTGGGAGATGATGGTTCTTCCGATGTGGATCGCGTTGGCTTGAGTGTGAGCTTTGAATCCCGAGCGGAAGAGAGTAGTCGAGTTTGAAATCAGTTGGGAAGCTTGAAGGCACTTGATTTCTTCACTTGAATGCACTAACTCCCTTGAACCTCTCTCTCTTGCTTCTCTCTTGAATGATCTTGTGTTGGGTTGGTGAGAAGTTGTTGAGAAGCACTTAAGAGGTCCCTTTTATAGCCCAAAAAGCAAATATAGCCGTTAGAGATAAAGTTAAAGAGATTTGAAATTCAAAACATCCTGCAAAAAGGTGTCAGTCGCGTCCCAGGCGCTCCGGAGACGTCTCCGCTTCAACGCGAGACGTCTCGGCTGTAAGATTTTACTTTTGACGTTGTTTGGGGTCGACTCGGCGCTTTATGGGGACATCTCGGCTTGTTTGCGCTTTTTGCATGGGGACGACTCCGCTGCTTCGGGGTCGACTCCGCTGTTATATCTCCGAAAAATATATCTTCTGGAATTCTCTGAGAGAGTCGACTCCGCTCTTTCAGGGGACGTCTCCGCTGCCTTAACACCGAAAAAGACATCCTCTGTAAAACCCTGAGAGAGCCGACTCCGCTACCTCGGGGACGACTCGGGAGGTTTACTTTTTACTTGCGGGGACGACTCCGCTTACTATGGAGACGACTCGCGCATATCACTTGAAATCGGCCTTTCTGCCGCCTCTGAGAGAGTCGACTCCGCTACTGAGAGAGTCGACTCCGCTATCGCGGGGACGACTCGGCAGGTGCCGGGGACGTCTCCAGTCGTGCCAGTTCTTTCTGTTTGTGCCAGAGACGCCTCTGAGACAACCCGGAGACGTCTCGGCTGTCCCTGATCTGTTTTCTTCAGCTCAAAAATTCTTCAATAAATTCATAAAATTATGGGAACTTGCCTAGACATTTCTTAACAATATTCTTAATTAAACACATGAAATCCTCAAGTAAATTGTTAAGATAAATGGAATTATACTCTAGTGTTTTGTATTCATCAAAATCCATTAGGGGGTCAACACAATCCTTATAAATTCTTTCTGGGACAATGATACATGAGTAAGGAATCTATAGATGACAAGTTTGACTCATGTTTCATGGATTTTTAGAAATTGGAGGAATGTATCATGAGACTACTTGCTCCCTTTTATATTTCTTCAATAAAAAGGATCACATATGCCTAATTTCCTCCTTAGCGTGCAGAATCTATCTTCACTCAATGGTTTTGTGAAAATGTCGGCTAATTGTTTTTCAGTGCATATATGCTCAATACATATGTTTCCATTTTGCACATGATCCCTAATAAAATGATATCGTATTTCTATGTGTTTGGCTTTAGAATGCTGAACCGGATTTTTAGTAAGATTGATGGCACTAGTATTATCACACTTAATAGGAATATTATCTAGCTTAACTCCATAGTCCTCTAGTTGTTGCTTAAGCCATAGTACTTGAGCACAACAACTACCAGCAGCTATATATTCAGCTTCAGCTGTTGACAGTGCCACTGAATTCTGCTTTTTGCTAAACCATGATACTAAGTTGTTTCCTAAGAATTGACATGTGCCACTTGTGCTCTTCCTATCTAATTTGCATCCAGCAAAATCAGCATCTGAGTATGCAAGCAAATCTAGACAAGAGTCTCTAGAGTACCATAATCCAATATTTGTAGTTCCTCTTAAATATCTAAGGATTCTTTTAACAGCACTTAGATGTGATTCCTTAGGATCTGATTGGTATCTAGCACATATTCCTACACTAAATACGATGTCTGGTCTACTAGCTGTAAGGTAGAGCAAGGATCCAATTAGTCCTCTATAAAACTTAATATCAATACTCTTCCTTTTTTCATCTTTGTCTAGCTTACTAGTGGGATTCATTGGAGTGCCTACTCCCTTATGATTTTCATTCCCAAACTTCTTTAGTATTTCCTTTGTATACTTAGTTTGATGAATGAAGATTCCTTCTTTAGTTTGTTTGATTTGTAATCCTAGAAAGAAACTTAGTTCTCCCATCAAACTCATTTCGAATTCTCCATGCATTAAATCAGCAAATTCTTTGCAAAGAGTATCATTTGTGGCACCAAAGATTATGTCATCTACATATATTTGTACCACTAATAGATTTTTGTCCTTTCTTTTGAGAAATAGTGTTTTATCTACATTTCCTCTACTAAAGTCATTATTAAGCAGAAATTTGCTTAATCGATCATACCAAGCCTCAGGTGCTTGCTTTAATCCATATAATGCCTTATGTAGTCTAAACACATGATTTGACAATTCATGATTCTCAAAACCAGGAGGTTGCTCTACATATACTTCCTCCTCTATTAAACCATTTAAGAATGCACTTTTTACATCCATTTGATACAATTTGAAATCCATGAAACATGCAAATGCTAGAAGTAATCTAATAGCCTCTAATCTTGCTACAGGAGCAAATGTTTCATCAAAATCTATTCCTTCTTCTTGATTGTATCCCTTAGCTACAAGTCTAGCCTTATTTCTTATAACTAACCCATTTTCATCTAATTTATTTCTAAATATCCATTTTGTTCCAATTACTGAGTTATGCTTTGGTCTTTCAGTTAATGTCCATACATTACTTTTTTTGAATTGATTTAATTCATCTTGCATGACATTTATCCAATTAGTATCTTTTTCAGCTTCTTCATAAGTCTTAGGTTCTAATTGTGAAACAAAAGCAAGATAATCATTTAAGTTTCTAAGAGATGATCGAGTTCTTACCCCTTGAGATGGATCACCAATGATTAAGTCTTTAGGGTGTCCATATGCATACCTCCATTCCTTTGGCAAGCTTTGGGATTGTGGTGGCACGCAATCATCTCCCTTATCTTGAATTGGCACGTCATCAATATTCAACTTTTCAAAGTCGATAATTCCTGTATCATCATCAACAATATTTTCTTTTCTAGCAGACTCACTATCAGACTCATCAAATATAATATTGACTGACTCTTCCACTACTAGAGTTCTTTTATTGAATACTCTGTATGCCCTACTAGATGTGGAGTATCCTAAGAAGATACCTTCATCTGACTTGGCATCAAATTTACTTAGATCCTCCTTGCCATTGTTTAAGATGAAACATCTACATCCAAATACTTTAAGATATTTAGCAGTTGGTTTCTTATTCTTCCAAAGTTCATAAGGAGTTTTCTTGGTTATTGGTCGTATTAAAACTCGATTTAGAATATGGCAAGCAGTGCTTATAGCTTCAGTCCAAAAGTACTTTGGAAGATTTGACTCACACAACATCGTGCGTGCCATTTCTGCCAATGTCCTATTTTTTCTTTCAACAACCCCATTTTGTTGAGGCATTCTAGGTGCTGAAAATTGATGTGAAATACCATTTTTAGTACAAAATTCTTCAAAGTGTTGATTTTCAAATTCAGTACCATGATCACTTCGAATTGCTACTAAGGTGAGTTTCTTTTCATTTATGATATTATTATATAGTGATGACCCAAAGATTGATTCATAGATTGATTTTGATGATCACAAAACCTTGAAGTATAGATACTAATGTTTATGTTGCAAGGAGAAAGATATTTATTTTGCAAGGAACATAGCAAGTTGGAAGAACACAAGAAGGCCTCCAAAAGCTCTCAAGAAAAGTTAGAAGAAAGCTACAATTCATTGGCCCAAGTTTAAAGTTCAAAAGGTTCAAATTGGAGGAGTAAAATCAAAGGAAAAATTCGAAAGAATAGTCTGCGAGTCGACTCCTGAGGAATTCGAGTCGACTCCAATGTTTACCGAGTCGACTCCGGGGAAGTATGAGTCGACTCCTAGGAGTCACAGGCAGAAAAGTCAGAGAGCAGTTTTCGGGTCTGAAATTCGAGTCGACTCCAGTGGAACGCGAGTCGACTCCGATGGTTGGCAGGTCGACTCCAAAGAAAGCAAGAGTCGACTCTCAGCGGTACATAAAGAAAAAGTCAGAGAGCATTTCATGGACTCTGAGATTCGAGTCGACTCCCGCAATACATGAGTCGACTCCGAGACTGCGCGACCATCAACAGACAGAAGATCAAGTTACTGCCTCTGAGATTCGAGTCGACTCCCAGACAGCTCGAGTCGACTCCACGATAGCTTCACGTCAAAAGGGAGAAGACCAACTTTCAGAAACTGAGAGCCGAGTCGACTCCGAGGAAGTTCGAGTCGACTCCAAGACTGGATGAGCCAAAAGACAGAGGATCGGAAGTTCGGGCTCTGAGATTCGAGTCGACTCCCAGGACAGTCGAGTCGACTCGAGTGGATCAAATTTCAAAATTGGATCCACGGACTTCAGTGGATGAGCCGACTCCGAAATTGCCAAGTCAGCTCCAGAAGTTGGCGAGTCGACTCCAGGTTAAGACGAGTCGACTCCCAGTCAAGGCATGCACTTTAATTCAAATTTGGAACAGTGGCCGAGTCGTCTCCAGTAAAGCACGAGCCGACTCCTGCAACAGGCGAGTCGACTCCTGATCGCGCGAGTCGACTCCAATCCCAACGGTAATATTGTCAGGAAGTGCAGACTGTGTCCAACGGCTCTATTTTTGTCTCTAACGGCTATATTCTTGTTTCCACGCCATCTAAAGCTATAAAAACAAGAAGAGAGCTAGGAGAGAACTTATGGAAGTGGGAGAGATCATCTAGGAAAGAGATCTCAAAGAGATTACAAAGGAAATCTCCCATAAGCACAAAAGGGCCATCCAAAACGAAATAGAGAGAAGAAGAGCATCCAAGTGAATCCGAAAGCTTCCTCTCCATCCGTGTGCTGCCTCGGGGATCCTCTACTTCATGCCAAATCATAGGAGGATCAAGTAAAGAAGAAGCCGAGCTCCTCCATCTTCAAAACTCGTTTGAGGGCTTCTCTTTACTCTATTTGTTTATATTGTCATATTTGCTTGTTTAAGAAGCTTTGTTTTGTTCTATACTTTGTTTTAATATCTTGTAACTTGATTCAATCAAGGGATTGAATCAAGGGGTTAAGGTTTGTTGGTGAGCCAAAGAAAAACCAACGGTGATAGGTTTGTTGGTGAGCCGAGGGTAAAACCAACGTGTAAGGGTTTGATTGTGATCCCGGGAAAACAATCGGGGTGGTTCTAGTCGGTGAGCCTGGGAAAACCGACCGAGTTCGTTGTGCGCTCGTAAAACAACAAGTTGGGTTGTGAGCTTGTAAAACAACCGGCTGTAATCGGTAGGATTATAGTGAAATTCCCAAGAGGTCTTGGGGAGTGGATGTAGGTGCTGGGGTGCACCGAACCACTATATGTCCTTTGTGTTTGTAATGCCTCTAGTTATTGTCTAACTAACACACTTACTTACTTAGATAAATTGCTTGCTTAATTCTTATCCGCACTTCCCTTAGTTGCAAGCATATTTAATCAAGTCGAAGTCTATACATCAATCCCTTGCTAAGTTTAACTTTCACTGTGCATCTATACAACTTAGCATAGTTAATCAAAAAGTTTAAGAAGTAGCATAAAAGTTTTAAAAGACCCAATTCACCCCCCCCCTCTTGGGTTGTATCTACTGGGCAACAAGTGGTATCAGAGCAGGTGCTCAAATATTATTTGTAGTCTTAACCGACTAGAGCCAAAGATCATGACAACTCAAATAGATAGTTTTCTAGGAGAAGGACAATCAATTGATACACCTCCACTGTTTAATGGTATAAACTACCCACATTGGAAAATACGCATGCGCATTTTCATTCAATCACAAAACTATTATCTATGAAAAATCATAACAAATGACCTTCACACACTCTCACAAACTATTAATGAAAAGGACTTAGCACAATTGAACGCTAATGCTATGAACATGTTATATTGTGCTATTCAAGAAACGAAGTTTAATGAAATTTCTGCATGCTTATCTGCTAAGGAGATCTGGGATACTTTAGAAAATATTTATGATAAATCTCAGACTAGCTCACATGTGCTTCAAATATATACTAACAATGAGACTGCAGAAAAGGGTGTTGAATCTCCCTCAGTCGAGTCAACTCCAAGTATCTCAGAGTCGACTCTCAAGTTCACCGAGTCGACTCCAATAAGGTCCGAGTCGACTCCGAGGCAAATCAGCTTCCTAAAGACAAAGAAGAAAAGGAAGCAAGAAGAAAGGAAGAAAGAGATAAAAAGGAAGAAAGCCTTGACTAAGAAAGAGTCAAGCCAGAAAATAAAAGTTAGGAGCAACAATGATGATATTAGCTCCAAGAAACTACAAGAGGTAACGGACTTGTGCTTTATGGCACAGGAAGACAAGGTAAAATCTGAATCTACTTTTACCTCAAATGATTTTCAAGACGAATTCTCTTATGATGAATTATTAAATGCTTTTCACGATTTGTATAGTGAATGTAGAAAATTAGCTGTAAAGAATAAAAATCTTAAGAAACTAAATCTGAAAATTTCAAAAGAAAATCAAATTCTAATAGATGAAAAACTGAAACTAACTAGTAAAACTGAAATCTTAATGAAAGAAAATCAAGAACTAAATCAAAGAGATCAATCTCTCACTAAAAGTCATGATAAACTTAAGAAAAACAATGAATTACTTTCAGAAGATAACAGAAGATTAACTAAAGAAGTTGACAAATTAAGACCTGTTGTTGAAAGATTTACCCTCAGCTCTGAAAAATTGAACCTAATGATAAATAATCAAAGAGCTGAATTTGATAAAGCTACATTAGGATATCAACCTTGGTACACCCAAAAATCTTTTAAGAATATGTTTGTTAAAACAGTTTTTAATTATTCTAAAACAGATTCTCATAATACTGATAAACAAAAGCTAAGTAAAATCTCTCCTGTTATTCCTAAATCTATACATTACAAATTTGATGAACCTAAAAGGGAAAAACAGAAAACCGAAAGTTTTTCTACTACTCATGTTCGATCTAAGTTTGTTAAATTCAACAAGAGGATACAGAAATACATCCCTTGTAATCCTAAAATCTGTAAATTCATGGACAAAATAGCTATTAAGAAAATATGGGTTACAAAAGGAACAATTATAGCTAACCTACAAGGACCCAAAAGAGCTTAGGTTCCTAAGTTGAAAATATGATTATTCTTCAGCAAGTATGTCTAGCTATCCAAGGTTCTAATAAAAGATGTTATCTAAACAATGGGTGCTCTAGACATGTGCTAAGGAATTGAATTTAAAATATAATTAAGAAGAATGAGTTAAATAAAAGAAATAATGACATAAGTTATTATTGCATCCTCTCATATTGAAATTACTTTAGTATTCGATTAAAATATGAATTGCATGTATTGATCAATTTTGTGATATAGAAAATACTTTTGGAAATATAATCAAATCACTTCATTTTATAGTATACGTTACTCACTATTGGATAAGTTGCTAAAAGATTAATCAATTCATTAAGAATAACTCTATGAATTCTCTATATGCTTGATTGAGAGTTTTTTTTTATCCATGGCATTATTATTTATTGATCATAGATATGATAATGTGTACTTGGTATGCTTTTGAATATATGCACTATGAATACCAAGATTAAAGAAACCATCTTTGGCATATAAAATCAACTCATGCTAGTATGTACTTAATCTCAAAAGACCTTGCCATTGGCTTACTTAGATTATCTTCTGAAAGGTCAAAGTTCACTATGCATGCTAACTAAGAAAACAAACAAAAATCAATTTCTAAATCTAAAGGTGTTGTTTCCATCACTAAGTTTTCAAAAGCTTACATTGGATGTGTTCTTGGCAAATAAAATTGAAATATTTTCTGTATTTGCTAAATCTTGTAAAAATGTTTCAAATGATAAAGGTTTCCAAACTGTAAAGATAAAGAGTATCATGGCACAGTGTTGAAAACCAAAATCCTGATAAAGTTTATACAGAAATTAATTATTTCAGCACCAAGGAGACCTTAAGTAAAATAGGGTTAATAGAATTCTTGAAGAAATGAAAAAGACAATTGTGTATGATAGTCATCTACTTTAATGATTTTTTTTAAGGCTATCATCACTGCTTGTCATACATATGATTTCTATTAGATCTATTTTTGATGAAAACTCCTTTTGATCTTCTGAAAAATGAAAAATGAACCATTGCATATCTTTCATATTTTTCAGTCGTACATGTTATGCTTGATATGTTCTTATGAAAAATAATGCCAAATCTGATAGAGATATGTTTATCCTTGGATATCATTCATCAAGCAATGCATATAGAATATTCAATGAAAAGATTTTAGTTGCAAAAATATCAAGTCGTCTTATTCTCTATGAGACTAATGATTTATTGTCAAGATACTAAGATCAAATTATATATGGTTAATCTTTTACATATAACAATCTGAAAACTTGTTAATAATTATAACAAAATTAAGTTTTTCAGAAATGCACTTAAAAAAAAAAACTGATGACTACTAAAAGACTAAATCAAGAAAAGATGAAATAGATCTTGATTCTTGCATGACTAGAGTAAAGATCACCATTATCATTTGCTTGCTTTATGAGCTTTATATTCTATCAAATGAATGTGTAGAATGCACTCCTAGGTACTTATTTTATTAAAGAAGATATATGTTAAATAACCACCATATTTGAAAACACTCATTACAAATATGATAAAGCAATATATAACTTGGAACAAGCATCAAAAGCATGATATTAAAGCTTAAGTAACCTTTTTGATAGAAAGTAATAGTGATAAATCTATGGATCAAAAAGAAGAATTAGTGAATCTTATTTGCTCAAAGTATGCATTGATGACATCATTTTTGGTTCTACTAATGAAGAGTTATATTGCAAGGTGAGTTTGAAATATGATGAATGAATTAACATCTTCTCTCAAACTCCAAATTAAGACAAACAGGAAAGGGGATCTTCATTGACCAACGTTAGTCCACAAGAAAACTCTTATAGAAGATTGGCGTGAAGAAGGTATATCTATAACCCCATCTTGTAGAAATTGTAAAGGATGAGCAAAGTAGATCTATTGTTTAAAGCTGTGTTGAAGCATGATAGAATAATTATTTTATCATACAGCTAGTAGACCAGATTGTATGCTCATTATAAGACCTTGTGCAAGACTTCAATCTAACTTTAATGAATCATATTTTATTGATAACAAATAAATCATATTCTGAATTTTGATAGAAACAAACGTTTAAGATAAGTTGATTAACACTAGGCTAACTTATCTTATTAATAATTATCTTAAGCAAATAGAATCCAAACTAAATTGATCTTGAAAATAAGAAATTGATTTGACCTCGATAAATCTTTCTATTGCCTCACATGCTTGTCCTTGAACTATCTTGGTTAATGAAACTATCTCATTAGTTCAAGTGATATGTGCTTGCTTATATTTAGGCATTCTCTTGAAGTAAAGTGACTCAATATTCAACTATTGTCTTACCTTATGTTGAGTCATCTAGTTTTAAAAAAAAATTATTATATGTTGAATGAATATTTTGTATCTTAAAGAAACTAAAGACCTTCTTTCAAGAAAGAAAAGGAGTTTGTTAATAATGCAGGATCCTTGAGCAAGAAAATGAAAGATCTCAACTTGAAGGATATCTCCGTGTAAGATACAATAAATATTCACATGCAAACAAGAGAGAGAACCTTCTTCAGCCAAAAGTTCATACATAAGGAATCTAGTAGGTATTTGACTGAAGAATGCAGAATGAATTGGTAATTCTAGATACTTCTCTCACAAATTAATTGAGCAAAGTCAATAACTTAAATCTTATTATGGCATGATTAAATTCTTTAATTATTAATTTTTGATATCATGTCTATATGTGTATTGACTGACTTGTACTTTTAGAAACTGTTTCATGGTTTGCCCAAACTAAATTATTTCTTTGCCTATATCATAACCATGAAATACACAAGTATATGCTTAAAATTTTGATGTAAAATAACTTGTGAGAAGTTATGAATCCTTGAGCATAATGAAAATGTTGTTTGCATGATATACATATATATGATACATAAGATTATTTCTTTATTCTGCTCTTTCATGTAAATTACTTGAGAATAACAAAAAGAGAGAAAGATAAAGAAAAGAAAATGGACATTGTTCAAGAGATGAAAAATCTGAGCAAAGGCAAGTACTTCAATCTTAAGGAAAAGCAAAACAAGCATAATATATTCGGCACATTTGGAAGGGATAAAATCTATAATTAATTACACTCAAACAGGGAGAGTTTGAAGTAAACATTTTAACCTTTCTATATTGCTCATCATAGGGATGGTGCCAATGGGGAGGCTAGTGGTAGTACCCGGCACTATTTGACCCAACTATTCGGTATAGGGCATATTAGGGACGGCACAAGAGGGAGGCTAGTGGTAGTACCTCGTGCCCCTTCCCAACTCCACCGGATAGGAAGCAAATAGAGTATAGAGCTTAAGAAAGTTAAAAGAAAGACAAAGTAAATGAAAGTATACAAGAAAGAATCAATTCAAATTTTTAGTCACATGGAAACACACTTTAAGGATGAAATCAGTGCAAAATTATATTTAAATAGGGAGAGTTTATTTGAAAAGAATTGATTTTGATACTTGACATGCTTGTTCTTAATATTTTAATGTATGACTTAACACACACTATATTTTGCATGTGGCATGATATTTTAAATTATGGGTTCTCAATATCTTTTGTAGTACCCCATACTTGGACAATTTGATTGAATGTTTGAAATGCTACATAACATCTTTTGTTTGGTTTTATTGAAAAGAAAATTCAGATTTGTTATTCACAATCATCGTTAAAATCTGAAAGTTAAATAAATTTGTAAAAAAAAAAAAAAGGGAGAAGAGAAGGATATCTCTATTTAGGCAAAATGAATTGAGTTTGTCTTATCCATCAACTTGCTTAACTTTGGTATATAATGTGCTAACTCATACTAAAATTCAACATAAATACAAATATTCTGAATATGCTTGAAATATGTGTTTTCAATCGTAATGATTTAAGATAAGCTACAATGTGGAAGATCCATATCTCAAATTATGACTTTGAAAGCCTCTTTTGAAAATCTTTATGAAATTCAGAATCTGATTTCATATAAAAGCTTAAACTCAATATGATTTCTAAAATAAAATCATAATTTAAGAAAAACAGAATTAATTTTGATGCCTTGGTTGATTGCTCCGATACGCATCCGAAACATATCTTTTCTTATCGTTAAAATGTACTAATATTGGTCCAAATGATGTGTCTTTCGATGATCTTGATTGCAAACAAAAATTTCTAAATATATGATCTTATTTTGATATTAAAAAGATTTATTGTGTTTCATGAATACATTGGTGAAAAACTATGATTAAGAAATTGAGTTCTATAAATATATATACCTCAATGATCATCTATATATTTTTCTCTCCTACATTCTTAAAGATTTCCATCAGAATATCAATAGAGTGAATGATCTTAAAACTAGAAATATTTCAGTTTACTCAAATGACTCTAAAAGAAAGAAAATGTAAATGCTTTTGAAAGAAATTGAGCTTCAATTGAATCATTTTCTGATTAATACTTTTATACATTTTCTCTAAGATTAGGAGAAAGCATAACTTGTTCTTAAAGGATTAGAAAGAGTGATTACTATAAATTCTGAATATTTCTAGATCACTCTACATTCTTGATATTACAGAATTTCAGTGTTATTCACGTTTATCACTAAAATCTGAAATTCAACAATTTAAAATGATTAAAGAAGAATGCATCTTTTGAGGGGGAGATTTAGATATTCAGTATCCTATCCCAAAGACACTTTATTTTGATGCATACCTTGATTTTTATGGATTGATTTTGATGAACCTCCTTATATTACAATACTTGCTTTAATTATAAGTTTATACCTTGAGATGAGTTCTATAAAGGTTGTCTTGTCTCAAACCTTGAGTCTTATGAAAATAAGCTGAAATATATTTTTGAGATTGACAATCTTATTGAACATTATCTACAAATTCTAAACTCTTAAAATGGAATGATCAATTAAGGGGGAGAAAGAAAATTTCAGAAGGAAAGATCTTATGGAACTTAATCGCATAAATCTATAACTAAAGGAGAGGGAAAGAATACTAAATGAAAAGTGATCCTAATACACTCCAATATGTATCATCTGAAATTTAAATCTGAAAATCTTTATGATACACCTTGAGGCGTGTTATTTGGTTAGTATATCTTATGCATAAATCATGAACCAAATTGCAAGTTGAGCTTAAAGAGCCTCTAACTTAATGAAAAAGGGGGAGAATAACGTGTAAAATTTTCTTGAGTATCTTTTAGAAAATCTATTTTGATATTCACTAATGAGTCCTAATTGACTTGATCTTTAAAACTTAAATTGTGTGCCAATTCATATTTTTATGTATCAAATTTTTTTTAGGAATAAAAGAATAAAGTCTTTAAAAGAGCTTTAAAAGAACCTTCAAAGCCTTGAACTTTATGTATACTCTAAGATATATTATAAATTGCATGAATTCATATTTTGGTATTTATGCCACAATATTTTTACACCATAAAAGCACTTTGCAATCATACTTAATATATTGCTCTTATACTCAGAAAATTAGTTAAATTGCTCTCATGTTGATAAAATACTTAATAGATTGGGCACAAGATCTTAAATGAACAAGCTTTCACACTTATTATTGAAGAGAGGTTAGATTTCCACTTCTTGAATTAACCTAAGAAAGATTCCACCTATACTTGATTAGAAAACTATCTGTGGTATCAACTTAGAAAACTTCTTGAAAACTATCTTCATTGGCTCTGATCTGTGCTCACTAATCTGATTCCAATATTATTGCCTTAAGTTATATGATTCATATCCTTGCAATAATTTAACATTCAAATCAGAGTACAATAAGGGAAAGAAATATTTGAGTGTTCTTATCTTTGTGCTTAATGTTTTTCTATCTTTTTGATGTTGTCAAAAAGGGGGAGAAATATCTAAGTATATGCAAATATCTAAGTATATGCTCATAATGCCTTTATGCTTTGAATTGAATACAAATCAGCTTAAATTGAAATATGTTGATTGTGTTAAGCTGATTAAATCTAAAGCATTATCATGAAGTATGTTTTAAAAATATATGTTTTCTACTTCATGCAACTTTGCTATGTATTACTTCTAGAAAACAATATCTTTTATATTGCATATACTCCAAGTTTTGTCATCATCAAAAAGGGGGAGATTGATGACCCAAAGATTGATTCATAGATTGATTTTGATGATCACAAAACCTTGAAGTATAGATACTAATGTTTATGTTGCAAGGAGAAAGATATTTATTTTGCAAGGAACATAGCAAGTTGGAAGAACACAAGAAGGCCTCCAAAAGCTCTCAAGAAAAGTTAGAAGAAAGCTACAATTCATTGGCCCAAGTTTAAAGTTCAAAAGGTTCAAATTGGAGGAGTAAAATCAAAGGAAAAATTCGAAAGAATAGTCTTCGAGTCGACTCCTGAGGAATTCGAGTCGACTCCAATGTTTACCGAGTCGACTCTGGGGAAGTATGAGTCGACTCCTAGGAGTCACAGGCAGAAAAGTCAGAGAGCAGTTTTCGGGTCTGAAATTCGAGTCGACTCCAGTGGAACGCGAGTCGACTCCGATGGTTGGCAGGTCGACTCCAAAGAAAGCAAGAGTCGACTCTCAGCGGTACATAAAGAAAAAGTCAGAGAGCATTTCATGGACTCTGAGATTCGAGTCGACTCCCGCAATACATGAGTCGACTCCGAGACTGCGCGACCATCAACAGACAGAAGATCAAGTTACTGCCTCTGAGATTCGAGTCGACTCCCAGACAGCTCGAGTCGACTCCACGATAGCTTCACGTCAAAAGGGAGAAGACCAACTTTCAGAAACTGAGAGCCGAGTCGACTCCGAGGAAGTTCGAGTCGACTCCAAGACTGGATGAGCCAAAAGACAGAGGATCGGGAGTTCGGGCTCTGAGATTCGAGTCGACTTCCAGGACAGTCGAGTCGACTTGAGTGGATCAAATTCAAAATTAGATCCACGGACTTCAGTGGATGAGCCGACTCCGAAATTGCCAAGTCAGCTCCAGAAGTTGGCGAGTCGACTCCAGGTTAAGACGAGTCGACTCCCAGTCAAGGCATGCACTTTAATTCAAATTTGGAACAGTGGCCGAGTCGTCTCCAGTAAAGCACGAGCCGACTCCTGCAACAGGCGAGTCGACTCCTGATCGCGCGAGTCGACTCCAATCCCAACGGTAATATTGTCAGGAAGTGCAGACTGTGTCCAACGGCTCTATTTTTGTCTCTAACGGCTATATTCTTGTTTCCACGCCATCTAAAGCTATAAAAACAAGAAGAGAACTAGGAGAGAACTTATGGAAGTGGGAGAGATCATCTAGAAAAGAGATCTCAAAGAGATTACAAAGGAAATCTCCCATAAGCACAAAAGGGCCATCCAAAACGAAATAGAGAGAAGAAGAGCATCCAAGTGAATCCGAAAGCTTTCTCTCCATCCGTGTGCTGCCTCGGGGATCCTCTACTTCATGCCAAATCAGAGGAGGATCAAGTAAAGAAGAAGCCGAGCTCCTCTATCTTCAAAACTCGTTTGAGGGCTTCTCTTTACTCTATTTGTTTATATTGTCATATTTGCTTGTTTAAGAAGCTTTGTTTTGTTCTATACTTTGTTTTAATATCTTGTAACTTGATTCAATCAAGGGATTGAATCAAGGGGTTAAGGTTTGTTGGTGAGCCAAAGAAAAACCAACGGTGATAGGTTTGTTGGTGAGCCGAGGGTAAAACCAACGTGTAAGGGTTTGATTGTGATCCCGGAAAAACAATCGGGGAGGTTCTAGTCGGTGAGCCTGGAAAAACCGACCGAGTTCGTTGTGCGCTCGTAAAACAACAAGTTGGGTTGTGAGCTTGTAAAACAACCGGCTGTAATCGGTAGGATTATAGTGAAATTCCCAAGAGGTCTTGGGGAGTGGATGTAGGTGCTGGGGTGCACCGAACCACTATATGTCCTTTGTGTTTGTAATGCCTCTAGTTATTGTCTAACTAACACACTTATTTACTTAGATAAATTGCTTGCTTAATTCTTATCCGCACTTTCCTTAGTTGCAAGCATATTTAATCAAGTCGAAGTCTATACATCAATCCCTTGCTAAGTTTAACTTTCACTGTGCATCTATACAACTTAGCATAGTTAATCAAAAAGTTTAAGAAGTAGCATAAAAGTTTTAAAAGACCCAATTCACCCCCCCCTCTTGGGTTGTATCTACTGGGCAACATATAGTTTCAAGAATTCTGAAAATGCTTCATTCTTATGTGCCAAAAATGAAACCCATGTATATCTTAAAAAATCATCAACAATAACTAGTCCATACTTCTTCCCTCCTAGACTCGCAGTTCTAGTGGGTCCAAATAAATCCATGTGTATGAGTTCAAAAGGCCTAGTTGTTGATACTATATTCTTTGATTTGAAAGATGATTTAGTTTGTTTTCCCAATGAACATGGTCCACAGATTTTGTCCTTTTCAAAAATCAATTTTGGCACATCCTTTATTAATTCCTTCTTGACTAGTTTTGAGATTAATTCCATACTAGCATGTCCTAGTCTACGATGCCAAAACCAACTTGTTTCATTTTTCTTTTCTTCATTAGTAATTAAGCATAATCCATTTTTCTTGCCTAAATCATGAAGATCTACCAAGTAAATATTTCTTTGCCTTTGTCCTACAAGTACAATGCTATTATCTTTAGGATTTGTGATTATGCATACAGATGCTTCAAATGTGACTTTAAACCCTTTATCACAAAATTGACTTATGCTAAGCAGATTATGTTTCAATCCCTTAACTAATAAGACATTTTCTATAAAAATAGATGGAGTAATGAAAATTTTACCCTTTCCAATGATATGCCCTTTACCATTGTCTCCATAGGTTACTACTCCACCCTTCTTTGATTCCAAGGTGACAAATTGATCTACGTCACCGGTCATGTATCTTGAACAGCCACTATCTAGATACCATCGTTTTTCCACTTTATCAGCTGTAAGACACCCCTGCAATCAAGATCAAGAAAAAGCTTTAGGTACCCAAACTATGTTGGGTCCTTTAGGGTTAGTACTTGATGTTCCTTTTGGAACCCAAACTTTCTTGAATTTAATCTTTTGATTATTACTTAATTTGTTTTGACTGGACTTTCTATAGTTACATTCATATGCTCTATGTCCTAATTTATTGCAGCAATGACAAGTAATATTTTCACTTTTAGCTTTTACAAAAATGTTCTTTAAGAATTTTTGTTTCCTATTTGTTTTATATCCTAATCCAGCCTTATCATATACAGCTTTTTGACTATCAAGAATCATATTTAATTTGGTAGAGCTAAGTGTAAATTTATCTACCAAGGATTTATATTTTTCAACATCTTCTTTTAACTTGATGTTTTCAGCAATTAGATTCTTGGTTTCATTTGTAAGTTTTCTACTTAATGTTTCATAGTTATGAGACAGTTTTAACTTATCTTGGATAAGAGATTGATTTTCTTCTTTTAGAATTTTATTTTTATTGATTAGTTTCTTATGTTCTTCCATGAGTTCTAAGAATGCATCATGCAATTCATCAACAGTAAAATCACAATCAAGTTCAGAATCTACCTCATCGTCATTGGCCATATGACACATTTGGACCGTCTCTTGATGATCTTCCTCTTCCGAACTTGACTCCTCACTTTCACTCCATTCAGCCATGAAGTTCTTCTTTTTCAGTTTTGTTGCCCAAGGTGACAATCCAAGAGGGGGGGGGGGTGAATTGGTTTCTTCTAAATTTTGGTGTTTTAAAAGTTTTCTTAATTAAGTGCGGTGGATGCTTTCTTAAATTATTTGAATGAGTTAAACTAGAACAAAGATGGAAGATATTGCAAGAATAAACGTAAGCACATGCACAACACAAACACAACAATATATAGTGGTTCGGTGCTCTCCTTAGCACCTACGTCCACTCCCCAAGCGACCCCTTGGGAATTCACTATAATCCCGCGGATTACAGTTGGATTATTTTTCGGGCTCACAATCCAAAAACCTTTGTTGGTTTTACGGGCTCACCAACGAACCTTTACACTTTGGTTTTCCGGGTTCACCAAAAACCTTTGTTGGTTTTACGGGCTTACCAACGAACCTTTGTTGGTTTTACGGGCTCACCAACGAACCTTTACACTTTGGTTTTCCGGGCTCACCAAAAACCTATCCCGTTGGTTTTGCGGGCTAACCAACCAACCTTTACAAATAGTTTGACAAACAAAAAGAAAGATTCAAACTCCTAAATGAGCAAATATAACAATATTAACTACAAAGAAGAGTTAGAAAATATTTATCGCTTTGAAGTGGCTTCTCTCTTCTTTGTCAAGGATGCTTCACTCTTCAAGGGAGGATGGAGCTCTTGATGACTCTTTGAATCTGCTCAACCTCTTTCTTTGATTCTTGAATGAAGCTCTTGAATGAAGAAGATTAGGGCACTTTTGTTTTCTTGTGTACTCTTTGATATTCCTTTCAAAAGTTATTCTATCTGATGAATAGTACCCCTTTAAATAGCTTCCCACATCCTTTGGTCAAGCCCCAATGGTTAGAATTCAAAAACTAGCCGTTACTGACCTTGGGAAGGACAAAAAGTACATCTGCAGAACTAGCCGTTACTGTTCAGCCCGTGTTTGGGTCGGCTCAACCTGTCCTTGGGTCGACCCAACTTTCACTTGGGTCGACTCAAACATTCCTTGGGTCGACCCTCTCAGAAAACACAGAAACTTGAAATTCAGCCTTCCTTCCCTTGGGTCGACCCAACCTTTCTTTGGGTCGACTCAAACCTTGGGTCAGCTCAAACTTTTCTTGGGTCGACTCAAACCTTGGGTCAGCTCAAATTTTTCTTGGGTCGACCCAACTTTCAAAAAATTCAGAATCTTGAATTTCAGCCTTTCTTCACTTGGGTCGACTCAACCTTTCTTTGGGTCAACTCAAGGTTTACTTGGGTCGACTCAACTTCTTCTTGGGTCGACCCTCTCAGTAAATCCAGAGAACCATTTTCTGAGTTGTTTGAGGATCTTGATGTTTGGGTCGACTCATGCTTTCCTTGGGTCGACCCAACTCACTGTTCATCTGTGCCATTTTTGCAGAAGTGTGCCAAATGATTTCTTGATGTGCCGGGGTCGACCTAATCATCCTTTGGGTCGACTCAATCCACACTTTGCTGCATCTCAAGGTTAGATTCATTCATATAAACAATGAAATGTATCTATATCAATTTATACAAATATACTGAGAGTAATGAACTTATAAATGAAGTATCGATTTAACTTATAACATACTCTTGTTAAATGCTTGTTAATCATCAAAATAACACTATCATTCTCAATCTCTCCCTTTTTGATGATTACAAAATAAAGAGTATGAGCCTATTGATACTTATCTTAAAATCAGTTTTTGAAAAGGGCTTAACTTGCTGAATTTCAGCTTTTCATATATAAGAGTGAAGTCTCCCCTTATATCATTTAAATGTTGCCAATTTGACTTTTTGAGTTACTCCTCCTTTCATTTATAATTCATTAAAGATGAAACTCCAAAAATTTGAGATAAAACATGAGTTTCAGATTATGTATCGAGGTGTGAAAGGTGCGTGCCAAATTCTGAAATTATGTGTGCCAAATTCTGAAATTTGATATAAATTTTTGAGTTGATCATTTTCATTGTTGCAAATTGCTCCCCCTTGGATGTATATGCTTTCCTATATGATTTTCTATTTGTTTTACAAATTATTTCTCTTTCTTTCTTTACTTCTCCTCTTATTACTCTTTCTTTACTTCTCCCCCTTTTTGTTACTCTATTTACTCTAAAGATATCTTTACTTCTCCCCTATTACTCTTTCTTTACTTCTCCCCCTTTTTGTTATCATCAAATAGGTACATGGGAAAAGATGCAATAAATACCAAACTTCAAACTTCATTGATCAAAATAGGAACATTTTAGTATATCAAAAGCAAAAGCAAATACAATATTCCTCAATCAAAGTTTAAAGATGCATGATAACCACCAAATACATATGAGAACTAGATACATATCCTAGTCTCTAAACAAGATCGTGAGACTCTCCCGGATCGCTTGGCTACGGCTCTCTCGGGTCCCATTTCTCCAAGATCTTGAAGTAATCTACTGTTTGGAGATGATTGGAGAAGATTTGAGAGTGGAAAATAAGGTTTTCGGAAGAGGACAAAGGGTAAACAGTGCCCTAGATAGCTCACGGGTCCCCCTTTTAACAGTGGAATCCCGACGTTGGGTCGACTCAAGAAACTTCTTGGGTCGACTCAACGTTGGGTCGACCCTATTCTGGGTTGGGTTGACCCAAGTGCAGAATTTTTCTTTTCTCTTTCTTTTTGCTTCTAAAAATTTTCCTTGCTTCCAATCCTTATAAATTCTTTCTGAGACAATGATACATGAGTAAGGAATCTATAGATAACAAGTTTGACTCATGTTTCATGGATTTTTAGAAATTGGAGGAATGTATCATGAGACTACTTGCTCCCTTTTATATTTCTTCAATAAAAAGGATCGCATATACCTAATTCTCTCCTTAGCGTGCAGAATCTATCTTCACTCAAGGGTTTTGTGAATATGTCGGCTAATTGTTTTTCAGTGCATATATGCTCAATACATATGTTTCCATTTTGCACATGATCCCTAATAAAATCATATCTTATTTCTATGTGTTTGGCTTTAGGAATGAGATATTTAGGATATAAGCCAGAAGTGATCTCTAAATGTAGATTCCAAAGATAGTTTTGAAATCAAGTGTAGATGGAATCTTTTTCAAGTTATTTCAAGGAGTATCAAGAATAATATTCAAAGAAAGCACGAATGAAACTTTAATACCTTTTTTTTTAATATATTAAGTATATAGCAACATGAGAGCAATCTAATTAATTTTTAGAGTATAGTATAAGAGCAGATAAAGATCAAAACTTATATACTCGAAAAACATAAGATTATGTTGAATCCTTAATTCTTAATGACTTCAAAGTTCTTTCATGATATAAAAGTATTGGAGCATAGATACCAAAATATGAATTTATGCAATGTAGGATACATAAAATTCCGGGCTTTGAAAGTTCTTTGAAAGCTCTCTTAAAGACTTTCTTTTACTCCTTTAAAGATCATATCATCAAAATCAATTAAAATGAATTGGCTCATGATTGAAACACTAAAGTGCAAGCCAATAAGAGCTCATTAGTAGATTCCAAAGTAAATTTCCAATACTAAGACAAATGGAATCCTTTTCACTTAGTTTTCAAAACAAGTGATTTACCAATTAAGTACAGATGAAAATCCAACTTTCAAAAGATATTCAATGAGGCACAAAGTTTAATACCACTTTACATTTAGTATTCTTTCTCTCATCTTTAGTTGTGAATTTACATATTAAGTTCTATATGATCTCTCCCTCTGAAATTTTCTTTCTCCCCCTTAATTAATCATTCCATTTGAGAGTTTTAGAATTTGTTCAATAAAATTGTCAATCTCGAAAATATATTTTATTTTCATAAGACTCAAGGTTTGAGATAAGACAACCTTTATAGAACTCATCTCAAGGTATAAACTTATTATATAATTAAAGCAAGTCTTGCAATATAAGGAGGTTCATCAAAATCAATCCATAAAATTCAAGGTATGCATCAAATTAAAGTAACTTTAGGATAAGATACTGAATATCTAAAGCTCCCCCTTAAAAGATGCATTCTTCTTTAATTATTCTTATCTTTTGTTGAATTTCAGATTTTAATGATAAACGTGAATGCAACTGAAACTTTATGATATCAAGAATGTAGAGTGATCTAGAATTATTCAAAATTTATAGCTGTTACGGGGGAACTTAGCCACCATGCCCCACGTGACCGGCACGCGCGCCCAGGAAGACTACGGCTGCCACTTGATCCAGCAATCCGACCTCGGGTCGGATATCTTCGGCTCCGCAGCCCGACCCCGAGTCGGCTGCCCCTTGATCCAGCAATCCGACCTCGGGTCGGATATCTTCGGCTCCGCAGCCCGACCCCGAGTCGGCTGCCCCTTGATCCAGCGATCCGACCCCGAGTCGGATATCTTCGGCTCCGCAGCCCGACCCCGAGTCGGCTGCCCCTTGATCCAGCGATCCGACCTCGAGTCGGATATCTTCGGCTCCGCAGCCCGACCCCGAGTCGGCTGCCCCTTGATCCAGCAATCCGACCCCGAGTCGGCAATCTCTGACAACAACAGACTGTTCCCCTGAGGCACGCCGCGGCCCCCTGCTCCACTACTCCCTGCAACGGCCGTATCCGGCACTGTTCCACGATCCCCTGTAACAGCCGTACAAAGCGGAGCTCCACTACGCCCTGCCATAGCCGTACCCAGCGCTGCCCCACGACGCCCTGTAACGACCATGTCAGTGGCAACCCCATCGCGCCACACGATGACCAATCCCCAAAAAAATCCTCCAGCCTGGTATATATGCGGCTGGGGGGGAAGGGGGAGGGTAAGCAAGATTTTCCAGAGTATCATCTTACCTGCTACCTCTCCTTCTCCTTCGATCTTTCCTAACTTGATCGTCGGAGGGCCCCCACTACCCCGGTGGTGGTGCGAGGCTTGCTTGCAGGTTTTCCGGCGGAAGGCGGAGCGCAACCGAAGCAATTCCAAGGGAACCCCGTTCACACCGCTGTGCCAATCGTTCTTGGTTTGAACCCCCAGCAACAGTTGGCGCTAGAGGAAGGGACTGGATCTCAGAGCGATCGTAATGGCACGGCGAGGTGGTCGTGGAGCTTCCAATGCTTCCGGTCGCGGGGCCTCTCGCGCCTCTGGCCGGAAGGCCGCTGCATCTCCAACACACTCTCAGCAACACTCCACCTCCCCACCGCCCGTTCAGACGGTCGAAGCCGCCCAGTTCGACCAGCTAACCCAGCAGGTTCGCACCCTCGCGGAGGCGGTGCAGAATCTGCAGGGTGCGATGTCCCGGGCGCCGCAGCGGGCTCAGGAGCCGCCGCTGCCTGAGCGTTCGCCTGTCCTCCTCAACCCGCGCTCCTTCCTCTCCCATGGGGAGGAGCGCCGGCGCAAGGAGGATTCTCGAGCACGCTCCATTCTGCCGGGACCTTCCCACCGGAGCTGCGCGGGGTCCGAGAGGCGGGCCCGGGCGCGTTCCCAGACCCCCCAGTCCTCGAGGAACCCGCGCTCCAGTCGGTCCCCCTCTCGCCGCTCCTTGTCTCCCACCCACCGGTCGCGCTCCCTGGACCGGCGGGTGGACGATCTCCACCGACAACTCCAGGTCCTGAAGGGCCATTCCAAAGATCCCTTCGCCGACTTAGAGATCTCCTCCTAGCCGGCGCTTGCCTTGAGGATCCTGCGGACCCCGAATCCCCCGGGGTGCAAAATGCCGGCGATCGAGCCCTATGACGGGGCGGCGGACCCGCGGGATCACGTCGAGAGTTTCAGGACCCTTATGCTCCTCCACGGAGCATCAGATCCCCTTCTCTGCAAGGCTTTCCCGGCAACCCTCCGTGGCCCGGCGAGGGCGTGGTTCGCCGGGCTGGAGGCTGACTCAATCCGGTCCTTCGACCAGTTCACTCGCCTCTTCGTCACTCATTTCGCCGTCAGTAGCCGGCGGCGACTGGTCTCCGACTCCCTCTTTGATGTCCGGCAAAACGAGGGAGAAAGCCTGCGGGATTATCTTACCCGCTTCAACAGGACTACGCTGGAGGTCCGGAGCCTGAGTCAGAAGGTAGCTCTTTCAGCCCTGAAGCGTGGCTTCCAGAAGGGCAGACTCACCTTCTCCCTGGACAAACGCCTGCCGCGGAGCTTCCCAGAGCTGTTGTCCCGGGCGAACCAGTATGCGGACGCCGAGGAGGCGGCCGCCCACCGGAGCAAGGAGGCCGCCGAGATCCCTCCAAAGCTTGGGAAGAAAAGGCGGAAAGAGGCACGCCAGAGGAGGAGCCCGACGCCCCAGCGTCGGCGCAGAAGCCCGTTGCCGGCGAAGAACCACGGCGCCCCACGCCCTCGTTCTCTGCCCCGACGTTTCAACCGGTACACCCCTCTCTTGACTCCCCTGGCCAAGATCCTTATGGAGATCAAGGGGCGGGAGGACCTCCCGGCCCCGAGACAGATGCGGAAGATCCCTGGGAAGAGGCCCTCCCGGGCGTACTGTGAGTACCACCGAGACCACGGCCACGACACAGAAGACTGCTTCCAGCTTCGGGACGAGATCGAGGCTCTCATCCGCCGGGGGCGTCTCGGTCGATATGTGAGCGACCGACGTCCCCCCGCAGACCCGCGTCCGGCCGACCCGGCTCCTCCGGGGCCTCGGGAGCAGAATCGACCCATTGCGGGCGTGATCCACACTATCACTGGGGGCTGCCCCCGGCCCGTGAGGAACGCAGGGGGCTCAACGGAGGCGTCAGGGGCGGCCGTCGCAAAGAGGCAAAGGGTCGGCAATGTAATCACTTTTTGTGATGAGGATGTAAAGGGGGTTCAGACCCCCCACGATGACGCCATGGTGATCTCCCTCACCATGGCAAACTATCATGTAAGGCGTGTTCTTGTGGATAGTGGAAGCTCAGCTGATATCTTGTTTTACGAGGCCTTCCAAAAGCTGGGCTTGTCCAGACAATTGTTGCACAAAATGTCCACCCCCCTCGTAGGATTCACCGGTGACGCTGTCTCGGTGGAAGGTGTCGTTGAGCTGCCTGTGACTGCGGGCGTCGCACCCGCAGAAGCCACGGTGCGACTCGGGTTCTTGGTCGTCCGTGTTCCCTCGGCTTACAACGCTATCCTCGGACGACCCGGGCTGAACGCCCTTCGTGCGGTGGTCTCCACGTACCACTTGCTCATGCGGTTCCCCACGACGGTCGGGATCGGGGAGGTCCGAGGTGACCAACCGACCGCACGGCAATGTTTCTTAGCGACCCTCAAAGGGAAGAAGCCCGCAGAAGCCCTAAGCGTCGAGTCCCTTGATGCCAGAGACGAGGTGGCCTTGCGGCAGGGGGAGCCGGCCGAGGGTGTGGTCGAAGTTCCCCTCGAGGAAGGCTGCCGGGACCGGGCGGTCCGGGTCGGCGCCAATCTCGACCCGGGAGCTCGGGCCCGGTTGGTGGAATTCCTCCGAGCCAATGCCGATGTATTTGCCTGGTCGGCGGCCGATGTACCTGGGATCGACCCGGAGGTCATCTCTCACGCCCTCAACGTTGACCCGACCCACCGGCCAGTGAAGCAGAAGAAGAGACACTGTGTTCCGGATCGGATCCGGGTGGTCGACCAGGAGGTAGACAAACTCTTGGAGGCAGGATTCATAAGGGAGGTGAGTTACCCCGAGTGGCTGGCAAATGTCGTACTTGTCCGGAAGGCGAGCGGGAAGTGGAGGATGTGCGTCGACTATACCGACCTGAACAAGGCGTGCCCTAAGGATAGCTTTCCGCTTCCGCGGATAGACCAACTGGTCGACGCGACTTCCGGACATCAGCTGCTGTCTTTCATGGACGCCTTCTCCGGTTACAACCAGATAATGATGGCCCCACAGGACGAGGAGAAAACTGCCTTTATAACAGATCGGGGGCTGTACTGCTACAAGGTAATGCCCTTCGGTCTGAAGAATGCTGGCGCCACTTACCAGCGCCTCGTCAACAAAATCTTCAAAGAGCAAATCGGCCGGAACATGGAGGTGTACGTGGACGATATGCTGGTGAAGAGCCGCCAGGCAGACCAGCACATCGTGGATCTGGAGGAGACTTTCACCACCTTGCGGAAGTTTCGCATGAAGCTGAACCCAGCGAAGTGCGCCTTTGGCGCTTCGGCCGGGAGGTTCCTTGGTTTCATTGTCAACCAGCGGGGTATCGAAGCCAACCCGGACAAAATCAAGGCCATCCAAGGTATGTCCCCTCCGACCAAAGTGAAGGAGGTTCAGGAGCTCGCTGGAAGGGTCGCCGCGCTCGGACGATTTGTGGCAAAATCGGCCGAACGCTGCCAACCATTCTTCAAGGTGTTAAAACGCCCGAAAGACTTCCTCTGGACGGCCGAATGTCAAGCAGCATTCGACCAGCTCAAGGAATACCTGGCGTCTCCTCCCCTGCTGTCCAAGCTGCAAGAAGGGGAGATGCTCTACCTCTATCTGGCGGTCTCCCCAACCGCGGTCAGTGCGGTGCTGGTTCGGAAAGAGGCAAAGCTCCAGAAGCCCGTGTACTACATCAGCCGGGTCCTACGGGATGCCGAGGCGCGGTATACGAAGGCTGAAAAGATCGCCTTCGCGCTGCTGACCGCGACCAGGAGGCTCCGCCCCTATTTCCAGGCCCATTCTGTCACCCTCTTAACTGATCAACCACTACGACAGATCCTCAGCAACCCCGAGAATGCGGGACGGCTGGTGAAGTGGGCAGTAGAACTCGGTGAGTTCGACATCCGCTACCAGCCTCGACCCGCCATCAAGGCCCAGGTGCTCGCGGACTTCCTCGCTGAGTGCACGGTGCAGGTGGCGGAACCTAGACCGCCGGAAACGCCCAGCCTCGACCTCCCGACCTGGACGCTTCACATCGATGGGTCGTCGAACCCCGAGGGTGGAGGGGCCGGGCTGGTCCTTACCAGTCCTGATGGAGTGATAGCCGAGTATGCCTTGAGGTTTGGATTTCCAGTGACCAACAACGAGGCGGAGTACGAGGCCCTAGTCGCGGGACTCAAACTCACCGGGGAGCTCGGCATCCGGCGTTTGAAGGTCTTCACCGACTCCCAGCTGGTGGTCGGATAGGTCCGTGGGGAGTTCGAGGCCCGGAGCCCGACCATGCAGAACTACGTCCGGAAGGTGCAAGCACTCATTCCCGACCTCGGCAGCGTCGACCTCCAGCAGGTCCCCAGAAGCGAAAATGCCAGGGCCGACAGGTTGTCCCGCTTGGTGGGCGCAGAGGCGCACAACCTGTCGAGGGCAATCTACCTGGAGACCCTGGATGCCCCGAGCATCGGCGAGGCTGGGGCGGTGATGGCGATTGATTCGGAGCCGTCTTGGATGGACCCGCTCGTCGCCTACCTCGCCGAAGGGATCCTCCCTGAAGACGAAGATCAAGCTCGGCGACTTGTCAGAAAGTCCGCCTACTACGTACTCTATGAAGGGAGGCTGTATCGGACCTCGTTCACCGCCCCCCTCTTAAGGTGCCTCCGCCCCTTGGAGGCGGCCTACGTCCTCGGCGAAGTCCACGAGGGCGTCTGCGGATCGCACTCAGGGGCTAGGTCCTTGGCGCACAAGATCATGAGGCAAGGCTATTATTGGCCTACCTTGTTGGAGGACTCAAAGGATCACGTACGGAAATGCGACGCCTGCCAGCGCCACGCCAACGTCCAGAGAGTCCCTTCTGTCCCCTTGGCACCAATCACCGCCCCCCTCTATGAAGGGAGGCTGTACAGAGAGTCAGCTTGGAGGAACCCCTGGGTCGGGAACGGCGAGCACGTCCACGAAGGGTAGGGAGACGGTTGGAGAATCGGCAGGCAATGGCATCGGAGGGGAGTCGAGGAGGGGACCCCACTCAGGTCAATTCCGGGGTATTTAGCGGACACCCTTGCCAGGCCTTCATCGAAGCCTAAGGCAAAGGAGTCGGACCCCGCGTCCGACATGTCACGGATGAACTCGGCGGACTGACGATAGGCGTGTACCGCCTGACGCCCGATTCCCGCGCTCTTCTCGGCCAGCGCAGCCTCCGCTCGCTCCGTAATCTGAGCTTTCGCTTCCATGACCTTCGCCACAATCCGGTCGTCCGCCTCGGAGGAGACCCTCAGCAGATCGGCCCGAGCCTCCATGTGCCTCGCCTCGGCAGCGACGCGAGCAGCCTCAGCCTCCTCCAGGCGCGAATGAAGCTCCTGGTTGCTCGCACGAGTCCCCTCCAAGGCCGACTCCAATTCGGCCAGCTTGGCTTCAAGAGATCGGGTTCGGTTGCGGGCGTTGTCGGCCGACTGCTGGGCCTTCTCCCACCTCTCCCGGAAGTCGGCAGCCTTCCGGGACTGCTTTTCGGCCCGCTCCTCCGCCTTCCTGATCTCGCTTTCGAGACCCGAGGCAACCTTGAGTTGCTCCTGAGCATCCAACAGTTGCCTCTCGAGGACGGCGAAGCCGAGTGCCCGCTCTTCGGCCACCTGGAGCCTTGTTTCGAGGTCCCTGGTCGTCCTCCCCGCCGCAGCCTGGCCTCCCTCCTCTACAGCTTTCAGTCGGCTCTCGGTCCTCGCCAGAAGCCTCGCCTGTTCCTCGTGGCTCTCCTCCAGGCGGATCATGTACTGGGCGAGCTAAGAGATAGGAAAAATGAGAGCGTCAGACGGGGATCAACAGAGCCTATAAACGACGAAAGCGACCAAAAGAACACTCACCGACATGAGACAGACGCAGCTGGCAGCTCCGACTTCAGGGATGCTCATCTGCCGGACCTGCCTACGGTCCCTCTCTAGCAGCACCGTCTCGACGAGGTTTCGGGCGCCGGCGAAAGTGAAGGCCGACCCCGACTTCGCCCCGGAGCCGGACGGTGGTTCTGCAGCCTTACCCTTACCCATCGCTTGGGAGAGAGTCATGCCGACCGTGCGCGGGGCAGGGGCCGCGCCAGAGATCGACAGGGTCCCGCTCGGCCGGGGCCTCGGCGCGCCCCTCCTTCTCGTATCATCCGAAGCCGACCAAGTCGAAGGTCGGCCTGGGGACCGACTGCGTCCGACCCGGCCGCCTCGGGCGCGCCCGGATGACACCTCCGGAAAAACGATAGTCTCATCACCGGAGGGCTGATACGGCGTCAACTGTCGGTCCGAGCCCGCGGCGTCCCCCTGATCGGTGGGCCCGGACCCGTCTGTCGGCGTCGGAGTCGCCTGCTGGCGGGGCTTCTTCGCCGGTGGGACCCCGCTCGGAGGAGTCCGTTTCTTCCTCCGGACCGCTTCCAGTAGGGACGCCCTACTAACAGCCATTGCCTTGTCCGACTGCATGACGTCGTCGATTTCTACAAAAAGGACGAGATGGTTAGAAACTGAGAAACCGATGGAAAGAAGAAAGGAAAGAGGAGAAAAGAGCTAAAAAAGAAGAAGTGGTGGCGGGCTCACGGTCGGCGGGGACCGAGCTCAGACCGACGTTCACCAAGGCATCCTCGGAAATAAGGCTAGCCACCGGGGGGAGCCGGCCCTCGGCAACCAACCCCCTCAAGACGGCGACGCCATCGGACTCCTCCCTCGACAACCTCGATAGGCCGATCGGGGACTTCATCGGCGTCTCCCAGGTTGTCCCGATTCCCCAAGAGGGATCTACGTCGATGAAAAAGAAATGCTCCTTCCAGCCATGAATGGAGGAAGGAGCCTCCTTGACGAGGCCGCACCCTCGCCGCGCCGCAAAGCACCACCACCCTCTGTCCCGGGGGTGGCCGTTCAGGCCATAGCATTCCCAAAAGACGTTCAGGGTGGCGGGAACCTCGTGCATGCGGCAGAAAACCTGGAAGGCCGTCAGGGTACGCCATGAGTTCGGCACCAGTTGCGTCGGCGCCACTCTTAAACCTCGAAGCACCTGCACGACTAAGTCCGAGAGGGGAAAGCGGAACCCAGCCCGAAGGATGTCCTCATTGATGGCGACCTTCCCTGGAGGAGGATGGGACATCCTCTCCTCAGGCCCCGGGAGCGTAACGTTGCAGGTTTCGGGAAGGTGGTACCGGGCCACGAACCTATCTAGGTCTTCGGGGACCAGCTCCGACTGAATACGGTCTGCTCTTACTTCGTCCATCCCTAACGGCCAGTGAATCTACGGTCAGGACGGGGTCAAGAGGGGAGAAGGGACCGGAATGACTGGGGTACACTAATACGAAAGGAGAAAGTACGGAGGGCCCTAAATTGTAGAGTGGGGAAACTCATCGGAAGGGAAGGAAGAACGGCTCCGAGAGCGTCAAAGGAGGAGCGAACGAACAGTCCGACGGCAACGGCAGCAGCACAAGGGAGAAACTCGAGGATGCCTGTGAAGAGAAAGGCGGACGGGGGAGGGCCCCCGGTTAAATAGGCGGAAAGGCGGGTGACGCCTCGGTGACGCCAGAGGACGCCTGGCTGCCGAAGGTTCGTTCGCGCCCCAAAGGCGAATCGACGCCATTAAGGAAGGATGTCCGCCGAAATCCGCAGACCGCCAGATCAGCGACAACCGCCATACGCCATAAAGAAGGCGGGGAGCTCGAAGCGCGCGCGCCTTTCCGAGGGATGGCGGCAATCTCAAAGCGTCACTCCCTTCACCCGTTCCCCTCCTGGTTCCAGGCTCGGAAGTGGGGGGCTACTGTTACGGGGGAACTTAGCCACCATGCCCCACGTGACCGGCACGCGCGCCCAGGAAGACTACGGCTGCCCCTTGATCCAGCAATCCGACCTCGGGTCGGATATCTTCGGCTCCGCAGCCCGACCCCGAGTCGGCTGCCCCTTGATCCAGCAATCCGACCTCGGGTCGGATATCTTCGGCTCTGCAGCCCGACCTCGAGTCGGCTGCCCCTTGATCCAGCGATCCGACCCCGAGTCGGATATCTTCGGCTCCGCAGCCCGACCCCGAGTCGGCTGCCCCTTGATCCAGCGATCCGACCCCGAGTCGGATATCTTCGGCTCCGCAGCCCGACCCCGAGTCGGCTGCCCCTTGATCCAGCAATCCGACCCCGAGTCGGCAATCTCTGACAACAACAGACTGTTCCCCTGAGGCACGCCGCGGCCCCCTGCTCCACTACTCCCTGCAACGGCCGTATCCGGCGCTGTTCCACGATCCCCTGTAACAGCCGTACAAAGCGGAGCTCCACTACGCCCTGCCATAGCCGTACCCAGCGCTGCCCCACGACGCCCTGTAACGACCATGTCAGTGGCAACCCCATCGCGCCACACGATGACCAATCCCCAAAAAAACCCCCCAGCCTGGTATATATGCGGCTGGGGGGGAAGGGGGAGGGTAAGCAAGATTTTCCAGAGTATCATCTTACCTGCTACCTCTCCTTCTCCTTCGATCTTCCCTAACTTGATCGTCGGAGGGCCCCCACTACCCCGGTGGTGGTGCGAGGCTTGCTTGCAGGTTTCCCGGCGGAAGGCGGAGCGCAACCGAAGCAATTCCAAGGGAACCTCGTTCCCACCGCTGTGCCAATCGTTCTTGGTTTGAACCCCCAGCAACAATAGCAATCGCTCTTTTTAATCTTTTAAGAACAAGTTATGTTTCCTCTTAATCTTTGAGAAAATGTACTGAAATATTAATCAGAAAATAATTCATTTGAAGCTCAAATTCTTTCAAAAGCATTTACATTTTCTTTCTTTAAGAATCATTTGAGTGAGCTGAAATATTTCTAAACTTAAGATCATTCACTCTTTTAATAATATATATATACATATATATTTTGATAGAAGTCTTTAATAATGTAGGAGAGGAAAAAAAAACATATAGATGATCATTGAAGTATATATATTTATAGAACTCAATTTCTTAATCAAAGTTTTTCAGCAATGTATATATGAAGCACAATAAATCTTTTCAATATCAAAATAAAATCACATATTTAAAAATATTTGTTTGCAATCAAGATCATCGAAAGTCACATCATTCAGACCAATATTAGTACACTTTGAAGATAAGAAATGATATGTTTCAGATGCGTATCGGGGCAAGCAATCAAGGCATCAGAATTATTCTATTTTTCTTAAGCTGTAGTTTTATCTAGAAATTCATATTGAGTTTAAGCTTTTATACAAAATCAGATTCTGAATTTCATAAAGATTCTCAAGGAGGCTTTCAAAGTTGTAATTTGAGATATGTATCTTCACATTGCAGCTCATCTTAAATCATTACGATTGAAAACACATATTTCAAACATATAAGAGCATATTCAGAATATTTGTATTTATGTTGAGTTTTGGTATGAATTTGAACATTATATACCAAAGTTAAGCAAGTTGAAGGATAAAACAAAATCAATTCATTTTGCCTAAATAGAGATATCCTTCTCTTCTCCTTTTTACAAATTTATTCAACTTTCAGATTTTAAAGATGATTGTGAACGACAATTCTGAAATTTCTTTTCAATAATACCAAATAAAAATTTTATGTAGTATTTCAAACATTCAATCAAATTGTCCAAGCATGGAGCATTACAAAATATTGAAAACCCATAATTCAAGACATCATGCCATATGCAAAATATATTATGTGTTAAGTCATGCATTAAAATATTAAGAGCAAGCATGTCAATGATCAAAATCAATTCTTTTCAAATAAACTCCTCCTATTTAAATATAATCTTGTACTGATTTCATCCTTAAAGTGTGTTTTCAAGTGATTAAAAATTTGACTTGATTCTTCTTATATACTTTTATTTTTACCTTCTTATGCTCTATACTCTATTTGCTCCCTATCCGGTGGAGTTGGAAGGGGCACGAGGTACTACCACTAGCCTCCCTCTTGTGCCGTCCCTAATATACCCTACACCGAATAGTTGGGTCAAATAGTGCCGGGTACTACCACTAGCCTCCCCATTGGCACCATCCCTATAATGAGCAATGTAGAAATGTTAAACTGTTCTCTTTAGCAACAAGATATTCACTCCAAACTCTCCCTATTTAAATATAATTAATTACGGATTTTATTTCTTCCAAAAGAATATTCACACAAGTCTCACAAATATGCTGAATATATTATGCTTGCGCTGCTTTTACTTAAGATTGGAGTATTACTTAGCTTTTACTTCTTCTGAGCAATGTTCATTTTCTTTTTCTTTATCTCTCTCTCTTTTTGTCATTTTCAAGTAGTTACATGAAAGAGCAGAATAAAGAATTAATCTAATATGCTGCATATAAATATATATCATGCAAACAGCATTTTCATTATGCCCAATGATTCATAGCTTATCACAAGTTATTTTGAATTAGAAACTTGAGGCATAAACTTGTGTATTTCATGGTTATGCATTATATAGGCAAAAGTGGACTTCAATTTAATCATACCATGAAACAATTATCATTAGCATGAGAATGAAGCATGATATCAAGAAGATTAGCAATTAAATGTTTAATCATGCTACCATATAATTTCAGACTATTAATTTTGCTCAACTAACTCACAAGAGAAGGGTTTAGATTACCAATGCATTTAGCATTCTTCAAGCCAAATATCTTTTAAATTCTTTACATCCTTGGCTGAAGAAAATCTCTCTTTTTTTTGTTTGCAAGGGGATGTTTATTGTATCTTTCATCGAGGTGTCCTTCAAGTTGAAATTTCTTGCTCATAAGTCCTGTATCATTAGCTAAATCTTTTTCTTTTTTTGAAGGCAATTCATTAGGTTCTCTAGGATACAAAAACATTCATACAACATATTTCTTAACTAGATGACTCAACATGAGACATGATAATAATTGAATTTGAGTCACTTTACTCAAGAGATTGCCTAAATATAAGCAAGCACAAGTCACTTGAACTAAAGAGATAACTTCATTAAGTAAAATGGTTCAAGGACAAGCATGTGAGGCAATAGAAGGATTCATCAAGGTCAAATCAAAAAATTTTTTATTTTCAGAATTAATTTAGCTTAGATTCTATTTGCTTAAGATAATTATCAATAAGATATACAAGTTGAGTTTTAATCAAATTATCTTAAACAGTTGTTTCTATCAAAAATTTTGATTATGATTTAGTTTTCAACACTAATAATCATGTTTCAGGGAGTTGAGCAATCTTCTTTTAGAGCAATTAGGATTTTATTTTGACTTATGAGTGATAGTTTAAAAGAATTAATATTCATGCTTTAAAAGATTTTTATGATCAAGTTAAGCATGACATGTTACAATTAATCAGTAGAATTTGAGATAATTTTAGAGAAAGATATTAATCATGGATACAATGATTATGCTCAATGAAGTTTTAACATGAAGGCATGAAATCAGCATCAATCATTTATACTAGAGAGAAAATTTAGATTTTGAAAACTTGAAGGAGAAAGTTATACATATTCATTCATTGTTTTCTTATCATCATGCAAGCACTAGAAAATTTCATGCTAGGATCGTGTAGATAAGATTTGTCATACATACAAGGCATTTAATAAATATTCAATAGCGTAACTAAATTTATAAAGTTAAGCATATCAAGACATAAAATGACAATTTAAATTACATTCACAAATGATGAAATAAAATTTATTTATAAGTCACGTGCCATGGCACCCAATTAAGAGTTTCACATGAGCTTCAAGGGCTGCTTTGACACATTTGCAAGATAATCTCAGTTTTTCATTTTAGGTACCCAAGCTTGCTTGGGTCTTTGGGAGTTAGTGCATATGGTTCCTTTTGGAATCCAAATCTGTTTAATTGTAATAATTTTATCATTTGATTTGCTTGTATTGAAACAATAGGTAAAGTTTTTATGCCTATTTTTTCATATTTGAAACAAGTTATCTTATTTGATGGTTTGCTTGGTGAATTAATTACCTTTTTATTTAGGGGTTTATTGTTAAGTAAGGAAGTCCAGACAAGTTTTGATTTATCAAAATCAGCATGTTGGCTTTCAAACATTGTTTTTAATCTTTCTGAACTTACAGTGAATTTGTTAATAAAAGATTTCAGTTGGTTAACCTTTTTACTTAAGTTTTGATTTTTTTAATTAAATTCTGATTTTTCTGAATTAATTCTTCTGAATTTAACCTTAAATGTTCATTCTCAAAATTTAATTTGTCTTTCATTTCAACGGTAGAATTTCTTTCTTCTGACATTTTCAGATTTAGCTTTTTATTCTTTAAACTAAGCTTCTTATCTTTTAAATTAAGCTTCTTGTATTCTAAGTATAAATCAGAAAAAGCATCATGAAGTTCATCAAATGTAAAATCAGATTGAGCTTCAGTATGTACTTGATTTTTGAATGAGAAATCACTTTGTGTTCGAGTACATACCTCATCTTCATGTGCTACAAAGCATAGATTTTCAGTTTCAGTTTGATACTCATCTTCTTCGGAACTAGTTTCAAATTCACTAAAAAACGTTAGTGCATTCATATTTAACTTCAAGCATATTCCATATTTCCTTAGCAGTTATGCAAAAAGATATGCTATTAAGTTCACTATCATCCAATGCACAATATAGAATATTCATGGTTTTTGCATTTTGCTGAGCCCTTTCTTTATCATGATTAGTGTTTGTGTGTAGCCCATTGACTATGATACTCCATAAATCGTAGTCATGTGCTTGAATGAAAATGCGCATGCGTGCTTTCCAATATGTGTAGTTTAATACCATCAAATAGTGGAGGTCTATCAATTAATTGTCCCTCACTCATAGAACATCCCACTTGGATTGTCATGATCTTTAACTCTTGATTGTGAGATCAATGAGTACTATTAGAGCACCTTGCTCTGATACCATTTGTTGCCCAAGGTGACAACCAAGAGGGGGGGGTGAATTGGTTTCTTCTAAATTTTGGTGTTTTAAAAGTTTTTCTTAATTAAGTGCGGTGGATGCTTTCTTAAATTATTTGAATGAGTTAAACTAGAACAAAGATGGAAGATATTGCAAGAATAAACCTAAGCACATGCACAACACAAACACACAATATATAGTGGTTCGGTGCTCTCCTTAGCACCTACGTCCACTCCCCAAGCGACCCTTGGGAATTCACTATAATCCCGCGGATTACAGTTGGATTGTTTTCCGAGCGCACAATCCAAAAACCTTTGTTGGTTTTACGGGCTCACCAACGAACCTTTACACTTTGGTTTTCCGGGTTCACCAAAAACCTTTGTTGGTTTTACGGGCTTACCAACGAACCTTTGTTGGTTTTACGGGCTCACCAACGAACCTTTACACTTTGGTTTTCCGGGCTCACCAAAAACCTATCCCGTTGGTTTTGCGGGCTAACCAACCAACCTTTACAAATAGTTTGACAAACAAAAAGAAAGATTCAAACTCCTAAATGAGCAAATGTAACAATATTAACTACAAAGAAGAGTTAGAAAATATTTATCGCTTTGAAGTGGCTTCTCTCTTCTTTGTCAAGGATGCTTCACTCTTCAAGGGAGGATGGAGCTCTTGATGACTCTTTGAATCTGCTCAACCTCTTTCTTTGATTCTTGAATGAAGCTCTTGAATGAAGAAGATTAGGGAACTTTTGTTTTCTTGTGTACTCTTTGATATTCCTTTCAAAAGTTATTCTATCTGATGAATAGTGCCCCTTTAAATAGCTTCCCACATCCTTTGGTCAAGCCCCAATGGTTAGAATTCAAAACTAGCCGTTACTGACCTTGGGAAGGACAAAAAGTACATCTGCAGAACTAGCCGTTACTGTTCAGCCCGTGTTTGGGTCGGCTCAACCTGTCCTTGGTCGACCCAACTTTCACTTGGGTCGACTCAAACATTCCTTGGGTCGACCCTCTCAGAAAACACAGAAACTTGAAATTCAGCCTTCCTTCCTTGGGTCGACCCAACCTTTCTTTGGGTCGACTCAAACCTTGGGTCAGCTCAAACTTTTCTTGGGTCGACTCAAACCTTGGGTCAGCTCAAAATTTTTTCTTGGGTCGACCCAACGTTCAGAAAATTCAGAATCTTGAATTTCAGCCTTTCTTCACTTGGGGTCGACTCAACCTTTCTTTGGGTCAACTCAAGGTTTACTTGGGTCGACTCAAACTTCTTCTTGGGTCGACCCTCTCAGTTAATCCAGAGAACCATTTTCTGAGTTGTTTGAGGATCTTGATGTTTGGGTCGACTCATGCTTTCCTTGGGTCGACCCAACTCACTGTTCATCTGTGCCATTTTTGCAGAAGTGTGCCAAATGATTTCTTGATGTGCCGGGGTCGACCTAATCATCCTTTGGGTCGACTCAATCCACACTTTGCTGCATCTCAAGGTTAGATTCATTCATAAAACAATGAAATGTATCTATATCAATTTATACAAATATACTGAGAGTAATGAACTTATAAATGAAGTATCAATTTAACTTATAACATACTCTTGTTAAATGCTTGTTAATCATCAAAATAACACTATCATTCTCAAGTTTTCTTGCCATCCATTTCAAATCTGGGCAATCTATCTTATAATGCCCGGGTTTGTTACACTCATAGCAAATAGAAGTTTCTTTTTCTTTTCTTTGTCCTTACTGTTGACCCCCTAATGGGTTTAATGAATACAAAATACTAGAGTATAATTCTCTTTATAATTAACATTTACTTGAGCATTTCAGGTGTTTAACTAAGATATTGTTAAGAATTGTCAAGGCATGTTCCCATATTTTTTAAGATTTATTGAAGATTTTTTGAGATGAAAAAAATAGATCAGGACAGCCGAGACGTCTCCGGTTTGTCCAGAGACGTCTCTGGCACGTAGAGGAAGAACTGGCACGTCTGGAGACGTCCCCGGCACCTGCCGAGGCGTCTCGCAGGGTCGGAGTTGACTCCCGACTTTTTCGGAGTCGACTCTCAGAGATGGCAGAAAGGCTGATTTCAAGGGATGCGCGCGAGTCGTCTCCGAAGGACGCGGAGTCGTCCCCACGCATAAAGCACAAACTTTCGGAGACGTCCCCAGATAGCGCGGACCGACTCTCTCAGGGATTCCAGAGGACTCATTTTTCATTGAGAAAACTTCGGAGTCGTCCCCGACATCGCGGAGTCGTCCCCACGCATAAAGCATGAACATCCCGAGGCGTCCCCATAAAGTGCCGAGCCGACTCCTCAGAAAATAGAAAAATAAGAAGTCGAGTTGTTCTTCTTCGGAGTTGTCCCCAGAAAGCGCCGAGTCGACTCCAACATCGTCAAAAGAATTTTGATACAGCCGAGACGTCTCGCGTTCAAGCGGAGACGTCTCCGGAGCGCCTGGGACGCGACTGACACACTTTTGCAGGTTTGTTTGAATTTCAAACGGCATATTTTTGTGTCTAACGGATCTATTGCTTGGGGCTATAAAAGGGAGCTTTTAAGTGCCTTCAAACAACTTCTCACCAACCAAACACAAGATCATTCAAGAGAGAAGAAAGAAAAGAGGTTCAAGGGAGTTAGTGCTTTCAAGAGGAGAAATCAAGTGCATTCAAGCTTTTCCATCTGATTTCGTGCTCAACTACTCACTCCCACTCGGCATTCAAAGCTCGCATTCAAGCCAACGTGATCCACATCGGAAGAACCACCATCACCCACGCTTCCAACGGCAAAAAGGGTTCTTCCGGTTTTGTTGTTTCTCATTGTTATATTTGCTTTCATAAGAGCTTTTAAATCTTTGTAAAATTTTGATTATTGTGCTTGTTCCAGTCAAGGGACTTGGAACAAGGGATAGGCGTCCCAAGCCTAGGTTAAATTGGGGATTGTAGGGTTCGTTGTTAGCCCGGGTAAAACAACGAGTTGGGTAGTGCACTCGCAAAACTACCGACTGTAATCGCTGATTATAGTGGAAATTCCCAAAGGTGTTTGGGGAGTGGATGTAGGAGCAGTGGAAGCTCCGAACCACTATAAATCTTTGTGTGTTTGCGATTGACTGTGCTTGCAACTTTATTTTACCTTTGCACATACACTTGTGTGTTTTGTTTTAATTAGACAAAAAGTTTTAAAACACCCAATTCACCCCCCTCTTGGGTGACCATCTCTGGGCAACAAGTGGTATCAGAGCAGGTGCTCTGTGTATTCTTGAAGACCTAACCGTCTTTGCCAAAGATCAAGATGGCAACACCCTTCAACAATGTTCCTGCTGAGGGGCAGGCAACCAATAGACCTCCACTCTTCAATGGGACAAATTATTCCTATTGGAAGACTAGAATGAGAATTTTTATTCAAGCACAAGATTATGCCTTGTGGAGGGTTATAATCAAGGGACCACACGAACCATCTCACATAGTTAATGGCATTCAAGTTCCCAAACCTGAGGAGGATTGGGATGAGAATGATAGTAGGATGGTTCAACTCAATGCTAGAGCCATGAACTCATTGTTTTGTGCTCTAGATGTAAATGAGTTTAATAGAGTCTCCACCTGTAGTTCCGCCAAGAAATATGGGATAGGCTTGAAGTTACCCACGAGGGTACCAATCAAGTCAAAGAGTCTAAAGTGAACATTCTAGTTCACAAATATGAGTTATTTAAGATGGAACCCAACGAAACTATTTCATGCATGTTCACACGCTTCACTGATATAATAAATGGTCTAAAGAATTTGGGTAAATCTTACACTAACCCAGAACTTGTGAGTAAAATTCTCAGGTCCTTGCCAAAAGTTTGGGAAGCGAAGGTCACGGCGATCGTAGAAGCTAAAGACCTCAACACATTGGCACTTGAACAACTATTGGGCTCATTGATGACGCATGAGCTCACAATGAAGCAACATGAAGAAGATGTGCCAAAGAAGAAGACAATCGCCTCAAGGCTACTTCAAGTGTTGTGAAGAAGAAAGCAGTGAGAGTGAAGAAGAAAGTGAAGATGAAGACTTGGGCTTAATAGTAAGGAAGTTCAAAAATTCATGAGAAGAAAGAAACCCTTCCCAAGAAAGAAGTTTGGAGGGAGAAATGATTGGGAAAAGGAAAAAGAAAAAGAAAGAGACCCAATCATATGTTATGATTGCAAGAGACCGGGACACATCCGTCCGAATGCCCTCAACAGAAGAAGCACTATGGAAAGAAGAAGAAGAAGGCGTTGAAAGCAACTTGGGATGATAGTGACACATCCTCCTCCGAGGAAGAGAAGGAAGAGACCGCCAACTTGTGTTTCATGGCATTCGAAGACGATGAGGTATGTCAAAGCTCAACTACAGATTTTACTTTAGAAGAATTATATGAAGCTTTCCAAGAGCTCATGAGTGATTGTAGTATGTTAGGAGCAAAAATAAAGAATTAAAGGCCTCCAATCAAAAACTAAAGGATGACATTAAAAACCTATTGATTGAGAAGGAGAGCTTGAAAATGATAACACCATTGACCTAAAGAATAAAAATTCAAAACTTAGCATTGAAAATGAAACGGCAAAAAACTCATTAAGGAATTAAATCTAAAAGTTAAATTCCTACTCAATAGTAATACCTCACTTGCACAAAATGTTGAATCCCTTAAAAATGATAAGGAAGAATTGGCTAAAGAAAATTTGGACTTAAAAATGAGGTACACAAGTACAAACCAATTGTGCAGAAATTTACACATAGCTCTGAAAAATTAAATCTTATTCTATCCAATCAAAGAGCTGTTTTTAATAAAGCCGGATTAGGATACAAAACTAGCAAACAACAAAAATATCTAAAGAACTTTTTTGTGAAAGCAAAAGATATCAAAACTGAAAAACCTACATGCTTTCATTGTGGGAAAAGTGGACATAAAGCCTATTCTTGCATTCAAAGAAAGATTCAAACTAACAAGAATACATTTGTAAAGGTAAAAAACAACTAAAGTGTGGGTGCCTAAGGAAACCAACTACACTAACCAAGAAGGACCCAAGAAAACTTGGGTACCTAAGAGCTTCACATGATTATTTTGCAGGTATGCCTTGCAGCCGGGAGCAAAAAGAAATGTGGTATCTTGATAGCGGTTGCTCAAGGCATATGACCGGTGACAAGAGCCTTTTCGTCACCTTGAAATCAAAAGAAGGAGGAGTAGTCACATTTGGAGACAATGCTAAAGGTCAAATCATTGGCGTTGGTAAAATCTCCATATCACCCTCCTCATTTATTGACAATGTATTGTTAGTTAATGGATTAAAACATAATTTATTAAGTATAAGTCAATTTTGTGACAAGGGTTTAAAGTGTCATTTGAATCTTCCTATGCATAATTAGTAGTCCAATTGACAATGAATCATACTTATGGGACATAGGCGTGGAAATGTTTACATGGTAGATCTTGATGATCTCACCATGAAGATGGCCAATGTCTTGTAGCCATGGATGCCAAGTCAATGAGACTAGCTGGTTATGGCATCGTAGGTTAGGGCATGCTAGCATGGATTTAATTTCTAAATTGATTACAAAAGATCTAGTCAAAGGACTACCAAAAATAGACTTTGAAAAGAACAAAATTTGTGCTGCATGTCAACTAGGGAAACAAACAAGAAGTTCTTTCAAGTCTAAGAACATAGTCTCAACATCAAAACCCCTAGAACTAATTCACATGGATTTATTTGGACCCACTAGAACTGCTAGTCTAGGGGGTAAGAAGTTTGGTCTTGTAATTGTTGATGATTTTTCACGTTTTACATGGGTTTCATTTCTTGCCCACAAAGATGAGTCCTTTCCCGCTTTTATCAAGTTTCATAATAGGATTTCGAATGAACTTAATCTTAAACTAAAAGCAATTAGGAGTGATCATGGTACCGAGTTTGAAAATCAGCATTTTGAAAAATTTTGTGAAGAAAACGGTATCAATCACAATTTCTCGGCCCTAGGACACCCCAACAAAATGGGGTGGTAGAAAGGAAGAATCGCACACTAGCAGATATGGCTCGTACCATGTTGTGCGAATCGGATCTACCAAAGTACTTTTGGGCTGAAGCAATAAATACTGCTGTCATATTTTAAACCGTGCTTTAGTTAGATCTATCTTAAAGAAAACACCTTATGAGTTGTTGAAAAATAAGAAGCCCAATATAAGCTATTTTCATGTTTTCGGTTGTCGCTGCTTTATTTTAAACAATGGAAAGGACAATCTAAGTAAATTTAGTGCTAAATCAGATGAGGGGATCTTCTTAGGTTATTCCTCATCTAGTAGAGCATACAGGGTCTTCAACAAGAGAACTCTCGTTGTTGAAGAATCCATTCATGTTGTTTTTGATGAAGCTAATGGAGATTCTTCTAGAAAAGAAGAAGATGGTGCAGGTATACTTGAAGACAGAATGAAGGAATTCTCCATACAAGACAAACAACATGAGGATGAAATCAAAGAAGATACAATTCAGCAAGATGAAGAAGATCAACCCCAAGCAAGAAATCAAGATCTTCCAGGGAATGGAGGTATGCACATGGTCATCCAAGGGATCTAATCCTTGGTGATCCTTCACAAGGGGTAAGGACAAGATCCTCTTTAAGAAATACTAGTAATTATCTTGCATTCGTTTCACAATAGAGCCTAAATCACTAGAGAAGCCGAAAAAGATGAAAATTGGATAAATGCTATGCAAGAGGAATTAAACCAATTTGAAAGAAATCAAGTTTGGACTCTAATGAAAAGACCCCCTAATGTTTCAATTATAGGCACCAAGTGGGTATATAGAAATAAACTAGATGAAGATGGAATAGTAATAAGAAACAAAGCTAGACTAGTTGCCAAAGGCTATAATCAGGAGGAAGGAATAGATTTTGATGAAACTTTTGCTCCTGTTGCTAGGTTAGAGGCTATTAGACTACTTTTGGCATATGCATGCTTCATGGATTTCAAACTCTATCAAATGGATGTAAAAAGTGCCTTTTTAAATGGTTATATAATGGAGGAAGTTTATGTAGGACAACCTCCAGGTTTTGAAAACCACTTACATCCAGATTATGTTTTAAATTGCATAAAGCATTGTATGGACTTAAGCAAGCCCCTAGGGCATGGTATGAAAGATTAAGTAATTTCTAATTGAAAATAAGTTTAAAGAGGAAATGTAGACAAAACCCTCTTCATTAAAAGAAAAGGGAATGACTTATTGCTTGTGCAAATTTATGTGGATGATATAATTTTTGGTGCTACTAATGATAGTCTTTGTCAAGAGTTTGCTAAGCTTATGCAGGGAGAATTTGAAATGAGCATGATGGGTGAGCTCAACTTCTTCCTTGGGCTACAAATAAAACAATCAGAGGAAGGCATCTTCATCAGTCAGTCCAAATACATCAAGGAAATGTTGGAAAAGTTCAAGATGAAGGATGCAAAGGAAATCAGCACACCCATGGGCTCAAGTTGCAAGCTTGACAAAGATGAAAAAGGTAAAAGTATAGACTGCAAATTGTACAGAGGTATGATAGGTCTTTACTTTACCTTACTGCTAGTAGACCAGACATATTATTCAGTGTTTGCATGTGTGCTAGATACCAAGCATGTCCTAAGGAATCACACTTGCAAGCTGTTAAAAGAATATTCAGATATCTAGTAGGGACATCTAATGCAGGCTTATGGTATTCTAAACAATCTGATTAAATTTAATTGCTTATTCCGATGCTGATTTTGCCGGGTGCAAACTCGACAGAAAAAGCACAAGTGGCACATGTCAATTCTTGGGTGCTAATTTGGTTTCTTGGTTTAGCAAGAAACAGAATTCAGTTGCCTTGTCCACAGCTGAGGCTGAGTACATTGCAGCTGGAAGCTGTTGTGCCCAAGTTCTTTGGATTAAGCAACAACTTGAAGATTTGGTATCAAAATGGACAACATACCAATTAGATGTGATAATACAAGTGCAATTAATTTAACAAAAAATCCTGTCCAACACTCTAAATCAAAACACATAGAGATTAGGCATCACTTTATAAGGGATCATGTGCTGAAAAATGATGTGATGATTGAGTATGTATGTACTGAAAATCAATTGGCCGATATCTTTACAAAGCCCCTTTGTAAAGATAGGTTCAACTTTTTAAGGAATGCTTTGTGCTTGTATGATCCTAGCAAATAGATTGAACTTGTAATGCAATGCTTTGTAAGCTCTAGAGATACATGTGAATGCTACTCAAACTAATAATACACTTCAAGGTCACATATAGCAAACCTAGTATCTAATAAGTGAAAACATGAATCTATCAAAGTTAGATGACGAATTGTTTGACTTTCCGGAGGATGGTTACCCTCCCTTGGACTCTTCATGGAGATATTTTCAGAGCCTATTTCATAGGCATTCGAAATTTGGTCAAACATTCCTCATTTCAATATTGATAATTCAAAAATCATTATCAAACTTTTATAGGATGTATTATTGAAGGGAAGGATCACAAGCAACTCACTCTATATTCACCAAAAGAAATCACGCTGATTATTGTGGTTGAATAAAAAAATTGGGAAAAGATAGAAATCATTCTGAAATTTTTCAGTGCCGGAGACGTCTCTGGCAAATCACAGAGACGTCCCCCGGCGAGACGTCTCGCATTAGTCGCGGAGACGTCTCGGGGACCGAATGAAAGTTTTTAAATAGGTCGAAACAGCTCGAGCCGTCCCGAGCTGCCTTCCTTCGTCCCCAACAAAAACCTAAACCCTAATCTCCATCTTCTCTCCACCACAAACGAACCAAAATCTCTCCCCATTTCCTAGATTTCAATCATGGCCCTAAGAAAGCTAGGCGAACGGGTGGGAGGCGTCCTAGAGTAGCAAACGACGAGGAACGGAGGGAAGAGCCTCCGCGCCGTCTCCTCCGGTTGCTCCGCCAACCGTCCCCCTCCTGTGCGAATCGCACAGTAACCACAGGGTTACTCCGTGCCCAAGGTTGGGAACATCTATGTTCCCTAAATATGTCAACCTATCCCGGCCTAATGAGAGAAATATTTAGCAGTTTGGCCTTAGGGAGCTCGGGTACACCGGATATGTCCGAGGCACATTGATAGAAATCAATGAGGACATCCTATCTAGCTTGTTGCAAATACCCATATACGGTGAGGCTCCGACCTCACATCCCCAAAGGGAGATTGCCCTAAACCTAATTTTAGGTAGAGAGGACTGCGGTCCTCTTGACATAGTTAAGTCCCAAGACCTCAATGCTGAAATGAGATTACTCTTGAGCATAATCAACAGGGTTTTGTTCCCAAAAACCGGTCGCTTCGATTTCGTTTCGGAGCGAGACTTAGCCATTATGCACCACATCTTGCTAGGGATTCCCTAAAACCTCCCGAGGCTCATGTTGAACTACATCTCCATATGTCATAGGTATTCCAGATTAGCATACCACATGGGATGGTCTTCACCCTACTTTTCAAACACTTTAAGGTTCCAATCCCTGAAAATGAGCCAGAAAAACCCTTGAGAACACTGATTACTACAATGAGAGCACATTACATAGGATGGGAGTTTCACAGAAAGACGGTCTGGGTTAAGGTCTCTAAAGAAAATCCCAAACCATAGAGCCTGAGATCAGCATCAGGAGCCTGACCACCTCTCTCCTCCACATAGCCCTATGGCCTTTCCTGATGTACCTTCCAGCTCGGCTGGACCATCCACTTCAGTGCCTCCTCCTCCAGCTAGTGGATCATTGTCCTTATCAGATGAGCAGATGACACCCTAGCATCTATGATATGCCAGCAGATGAGGGAAGAGATGAGATCAATAATTTCTGCTGAGATAGCTCCCATCCGCACCTCACATGAAGCACTCCTAGAACAATTGAAGAAAATCAAATTCAGATGGAAGCTATAGGGTCAGAATGTTCATGTGGCAACAAACCAAACTTAAGATCAATTGAGATACAGCTGAATTGAAGATCATATCAGATGGTCTTCAAGAGTTGACGAGCCCTGAAGGCAATGTGGGCAATGTGGCTGCCCAACTTAGAGGAAGGATTGACAGGGCAACCCATGAGTTTGAAGCACTGGTGACAGCCTTCAATCAATCTCAAGGAGATCACTTCAGAACCCTAATGGATCAATAAATAGATTTATAGAAGCTGCTGCTAGGGCTATTGAGCATGGTCGTCGGTGAGGGACATTTTGTGGATATCTAGGGTTCATCTTTTTGTAAACCCTAGGCTTATTTGAAACTTCTTTTGTACTAGCAATCAATCCTTGTAATGACTTCAAATGATTGTATACCATATGAATGTCATATCCTTCTTTTTGAAACTTTGTGTATGTTTCTAATTCTGATGTGCCATGGAAATGTCATAACATACTTTAAATGTTCAAACTTGACAATGTGCAATCATTTTACTATTTTGCCAACTTAACAATGCATATTAAACAGGGGGAGCACAATCTGTAATAACTGCATTTGAAAGGTCTGAAATGAATTCCAAAACAAAGGGGGAGTGAAATGAATGCTGAATTCATTAATGGAAATAACTTGGAAAGGGGGAGCATAACTTGGAAATCATTGATTGATTCATAGTAAAATGAATGCTGAATTCTAATAGGCCTCGTGTTTTAGACACCTAAGAAAAATTTGTCTCCTTCATTGTTGATGACAAAAAGGGGAGTAGAATCAATATGGAATATAATGCAAATCAATATGGAATAATGCAAAATGCAAAATTTACACTCATACTTGAAAGTTGAACTAGAATCACCAAATGAAAGATAAAATTGAAGAATGTTGGCTTTAAGACAATTGTCCTTCTGGAAAAGAAAGGGGAGTCAAAGTATTTGGTTTTTAATTGTTTTTAGCATCAATATTTCATTAATTTACACTCTAACTTGATTCAAATCTAAAAGTGATAGATAACATGCCAAAATTGCTCAAAGAGCTACTAAGATCAATACTTATGCATAAGGGTAGAACTGATAGTTGACTATATTGAATTATGCATACTGTATCTAGCTCTAACCAGAACACAACACTTGAACATCTGATCTAATACTGTGTATATGTTTAAATTTTAATTTTTGCATATACTCAGTATTTTGTCATCATCAAAAGGGGAGATTGTTGACCCCTAATGGGTTTTAATGAATACAAAACACTAGAGTATAATTCTCTTTATAATTAACAATTTACTTGAGCATTTCAGGTGTTTAACTAAGAATATTGTTAAGAATTGTCAAGGCATGTTCCTATATTTTTCCAAGAATTTATTGAAGATTTTTTTGAGATGAAGAAAACAGATCAGGGACAGCCGAGATGTCTCCGGTTTGTCCCAGAGACGTCTCTGGCATGTAGAGGAAGAACTGGCACGTCTGGAGACGTCCCCGGCACCTGCCGAGGTGTCTCGCAGGGTTGGAGTCGACTCCCGACTTTTCGGAGTCGACTCTCTCAGAGACGGCAGAAGGCTGATTTCAAGGGATGCGCGCGAGTCGTCTCCGAAGGACGCAGAGTCGTCCCCACGCATAAGCACAAACTTTCGGAGACGTCCCCAGATAGCGCGGAGCCGACTCTCTCAGGGATTCCAGAGGACTCGTTTTTCATTGAGAAAACTTCGGAGTCATCCCCGACATCGCGGAGTCGTCCCCACGCATAAAGCATGAACATCCCGAGGCGTCCCGTAAAGTGCCAAGCCGACTCTCTCAGAAAAACAGAAAAACAAGAAGTCGAGCTGTTCTTCTTCGGAGTCGTCCCCAGAAAGCGCCGAGTCGACTCCAACATCGTCAAAAGAATTTTTATACAGCCGAGACGTCTCGCGTTCAAGCGGAGACGTCTCCGGAGCGCCTGGGACGCGACTGACACACTTTTGCAGGTTTGTTTGAATTTCAAACGGCTATATTTTTGTGTCTAACGGATCTATTGCTTGAAGGGCTATAAAAAGGAGCTTTTAAGTGCCTTCAACAACTTCTCACCAACCAAACACAAGATCATTCAAGAGAGAAGAAAGAAAAAGAGGTTCAAGGGAGTTGGTGCTTTCAAGAGGAGAAATCAAGTGCATTCAAGTCTTCTTCATCTGATTTCGTGCTCAACTACTCACTCCCACTCGGCATTCAAAGCTCGCATTCAAGCCAACGTGATCCACATCGGAAGAACCACTATCACCCACGCTTCCAACGGCAAAAAGGGTTCTTCCGGTTTTGTTGTTTCTCATTGTTATATTTGCTTTCATAAGAGCTTTTAAATCTTTGTAAAACATTTGATTATTGTGCTTGTTCCAGTCAAGGGACTCGGAACAAGGGGTAGGCATCCCAAGCCTAGGATAAATTGGGGGGATTGTAGGGTTCGTTGTTAGCCCGGGATAAAACAACGAGTTGGATAGTGCGCTCGGAAAACTACGCAACTGTAATCGCTGATTATAGTGGAAATTCCCAAAGGTGTTTGGGGAGTGGATGTAGGAGCAGTGGAAGCTCCGAAACCACTATAAAACCTTTGTGTGTTTGCGTTTGACTGTGTGGTGGAGTGATTGATTAAAACCCCATTTGATTTTGATGAGCTCAAAGCATTTGAGTATATCTTGTGATTACTAATGAATTCAATTGAGTGTTTCAGTGAAAATCCTGGTCCAAGGGTAATCTAGATTTGGTTCATAGTATTTTGGATAAGTTAAGAAGTCTGCTGAACCAAAGTCTGAGACTCGAAGTCGACTCCTCGAGTATCACGAGTCGACTCCAAGCGTATCAAGTTCACTGGCACGAGCTCGAGTCGACTCCAGATCAGTACGAGTCGACTCCGACTGAGAACAAACAGAAGGACAGAAAGCGTTCATCTCAGAACCTGTCACGAGTCGACTCCTGAAGTGCGCGAGTCGACTCCAATGTTCACCGAGTCGACTCCAGGAAAGTAAGAGTCGACTCCAAGCAGTCACAGGCAGAAAAGTCAGAGAACGATTTTCGGACTCTGAGATTGCGAGTCGACTCCCGCAATACGCGAGTCGACTCCCGAGACTGAGCGACCATCGACAGACAGAAAACCATGTTACTGCCTCTGAGATTCGAGTCGACTCACAGACAGCTCGAGTCGACTCCGAGACAAGCTTCACGTCAAAAGGCAGAAGACCAAACTTTCGAAAACTGAGAGCTGAGTCGACTCCAAGGAGGTTCAAGTCGACTCCAAGACTGGATGAGCCAGAAGACAGAGAATCGGGGAGTTCGGGCTCTGAGATTCGAGTCGACTCCAAGGACAGTCGAGTCGACTCGAGTGGACAAAATTCAAAATTGGATCCACGGACTTCAGTGGATGAGCCGACTCCAAAATTGCCAGGTCAGCTCCAGAAGTATGGCGAGTCGCGACTCCGAGTCAAGACGAGTCGACTCCCAGTCATGACGGCAACTTAATTCAATTTGGAACAGTTGCCGAGTCGACTCCGAAAAAGCTTGAGTCGACTCCCGCTACAAGCCGAGTCGACTCCTGATCGCGCGAGTCGACTCCACCCACCAACGGTAGTATTGTCAGGCTGCGCAGAGTGTGCAGAACGGCCAGAAAAAAGCAGGAGTAACGGCTAGTTTCCGTGGGGGTTGGCTTAAATAGCCACAGAGGACTGTAGCAAGGCAGAGAACAGATATTCCACTCCAAGCATTCAAGTTTTTCAAAGCTCTCCAAGTGCTCTTAAAACGAAAAAGGGAAGATCTGCATTTACTGCTCCAACAACATCTTCCCAGGCATTAAAAGCTTCCTCCTCCAGCATTCAAGCCGACCACTCTTTCAAGAGGAGACCGGGAGTTCAAGAAGCCTTGCCTCTTCACCAGCTTAAAAGCGTTTGAGGGCTTCTAAACTCCTTCTTGTTTATATTGCTTTAAATCTGCTTAAGAGAAGCTTGTTCTTTTCTGTTTTCTTTCTACACATTTGTATTACTTGGTTCAATCGGGGGATTGGAATCAAGGGGATTAAGGTTGGTTAGTGAGCCCAAGTTAAAACCAACGTGTGTAAGGGTTTGATTGTGAGCCCGGAAAAACAATCGGGGTTGGTTCTAGTCGGTGAGCCTGGAAAAACCCAACCGAGTTTCGTTGTGAGCTCGTAAAACAACAAGTTTGGTTGTGAGCTTGCAAACCAACCGGCTGTAATCCAAGGGGGTTATAGTGAAAATTCCCAAAGTGAGACTTGGGGAGTGGACGTAGGAGCAAGGGTTAGCTCCGAACCACTATAAAACTTTGTGTTTGTATTGCATTGTCTCTCATCTTCTTCCCGCACACTACTCACAGCACTTAGCTTTAATTAAATAACTTGTTGTAGTTTTTTAATTAACCACCCACCACAGAGTTTAAATTAGCCAAATTATTTTAAAAACCCAATTCACCACCCCCCCTCTTGGGTTGTCTATCTGGGCAACACAGTGGTATCAGAGCCAAAAACTCTTCCACTCAAGAGTTAAAAGATCAAAATGACAACCCCATTTGGATCTTCTCACATTGAGGGTCAGTCCACCCAAAGACCCCCTTTCTTCAATGGATCTGACTACTCATACTGGAAGGCTAGGATGAGGAATATTCAGCCAAGCCCAAGACTATGAGATGTGGTCCATTGTAGTAATGGGCCATACATCCCATCCATTTACGTAGATGGTGTTAGGTACCTAAACTAGAAATGGACTGGGATGAACATGACATGAGGAAGGCACAATTAAACTCTAAAAGCAATGAATGTCTTCTATTGTGCCTTAGACCGGTAATGAATTCAATAGGATTTCAACTTGTAATTCAGCAAAAGAAATTTGGGACAGACTTGAAGTGACCCGATGAGGGCACGAATCAAGTCAAGGAATCCAAAATAAACATCTTGGTTCATAAATATGAACTATTTAAAATGGATTCAAATGAAACAATCACATCCATGTTCACTAGGTTTACTGATATTGTCAATGGTCTAAAAAGCCTTGGCAAGAACTATACTAACAGTGAGCTTGTCAGGAAAATCCTTCGGTGTCTACCAAGGTCGTGGGAAGCTAAAGTGACAGCAATCCAAGAAGCAAGGACTTGAACAAGCTACCACTTGAGTAGCTTCTTGGATCCCTCATGACGCACGAGCTCACCATGAAACAACACAACGAGGAAGAGTCCTCCCATAAGAAAAAGGTAATAGCCCTTAAATCTACTTCTTCTAACAAGGACTTGTCTTGCAGGCAGCAGCAGTGAAGAAGAAGAAGATGAGGAAGATGGTGGTGAGGGCTCTTCTTGTGCGCAAGTTTCAAGAAATTCATCAACCACAAGAAGTCCTATTCATCAAAGGAGAGGCGCCCCTCAAATTCCTACCGCAAAGACAAAGGTAAGGAAAGGGGAAAATGAGGGGATTGTTGTTACGAGTGCAAGAACGCCGGGTCACATAAGAGCGGAGGTGCCCCTTATTGAAGAAGGGGAGTAAGTACAAGAAGAAAAAGGCACTTGTCACTACCGCTATCGGACTCCGACTCATCATCCTCCTCATCAGATGATGAACAAGAAGAGAAGGCCAATTTCTGTTTCATGGCCAACGAAAACGAGGTAACTTCCGACACGCATCCTGATTTTTCTTTTGAATGAACTTTATGATGCCATTTAATGAATTAATGATAGAATATAAGGCTATAAAATCTAAGAATAAAGAACTGAAAATAACTAATCAATCATACCTACATAAATACGATAATTAGTTAAGGATAAGGATTTAAATCACCAAAAGAAAATATAGAACTTAAAACAAGCAACCAACTTTTAACTCAAAAGACCAACACCCTTAACTAAAGAAAATGAAAAACTAACTAAGGAATTTTCAGAACTTAAAAAATATAAACAAACCTTAGAGTAGAGGATCTTACTAAAGAACTTAATGATCTAAAAGCCGAAAATCAAACACTAACTAAAGAACTTAACAAATACAAACCCTTAGTTGAAAGATTTACCTATAGTTCTGAAAAATTAAACATGATACTAAATAGTCAACGTGCAGTGTTTAATAAAGCCGGTTTAGGATATAAACCAAGGAATAAGCAAAAACTTCTTAGTAACTTCTTTGTTAAAGCTGGGGAAACAAAAACTAAGAAAATAACCTGCTTTTGTTGTGGTACAGTAGGCCATAAAGCAAATGTATGTAATTTTAGGAAAAGTAAAACTAAAAGAAAAATTAAAAGGGTATGGGTTCCAAAGGAACCAACTTGACTAACCATGAAGGACCAAGAAAACTTGGGTACCTAAGATGACATGATTTGCTTGTGTAGGAGTGTCTTGCAGCCAAGGTCAACAAAATTGCTGGTATTTGGATAGTGGCTGCTCAAGGCACATGACGGGTGATAAAGACCAATTTTTCACCCTTGAAGCTAAGAAGGAAGGTGCTGTGACGTTTGGAGACAACAACCAAGGTCACATCATTGGTATTGGTAAAGTTCAAATCACCCTTCTACTTTTATAGATAATGTTAGATATGTTGATGGTCTTAAGCATAACTTGTTAAGCATCAGTCAATTATGTGATAAAGGATATGATGTTATGTTTAAACCATCACTATGTATTATAACAAATCCTAATGATAATAGCTTAGTTTTTAAAGGGATTAGACGTGGAAATGTATATGTTGTAGACCTAGAAGATCTTGCAAAACATAACCAATGTCTAGTTGTAAATGAAACTAAAGATAATGATGCTAGTTGGTTATGGCACCGTAAGTTAGGTCATGCAAGCATGGACACAATAACTAAATTAGTTAAAGAGACTCCGTGATAGGTTTGCCAAAATTAAAATTTGAAAAGAACAAAATATGTGAAGCATATCAATTTGGCAAACAATCTAGGAACTCTTTTAAATCCATAAAATGTGTCTCTACCTCTAGGCCTCTAGAATTATTACACATGGACCTATTTGGTCCAACTAGAACAACAAGTCTAGGTGGAAATAAATATGGTCTTGTTATAGTAGATGATTACTCTAGGTACACATGGGTCATGTTCCTAGCACATAAGGATCAAGCATTTTCTATGTTTAAAAAGTTTCATAAGGGAGTAACAAATGCTAGAGAGTCTTCAGTCATAGCCATTAGAAGTGACCATGGTACCGAATTCGAAAATCAATTATTTGACGAATTTTGTAGTAAAAGGGGATAACCCATAATTTTTCTGCACCTAGGACACACAACAAAATGGAGTTGTGGAAAGGAAAATAGAACTCTAGAGGAAATGGCTAGAACGATGTTATGTGAAAGTAACCTCCCTAAGTACTTTTGGGGAGAAGCCATTATACTTCCTGCCATATATTAATAGAGTTTTATTAGACCCATTATAAAGAAACACCATATGAACTGTGGAAAAACAGAAAACAAAGGTTAATTATCTTCATGTTTTTGGATGTAGGTGTTTTGTGCATAATAATGGGAAAGACAATCTAGGGAAATTTGACCCTAAATCTGATGAAGGAATATTCTTAGGTTATTCTACAACTAGTAAAGCCTATAGAGTATTTAATAAAGAACCTTAGTCATAGAAGAATCTATACATGTAGTATTTGATGACTCTAGTGACATCTCCTCTAGTAAGAAAGTTAATTTTGATGATGATGTTGAATACTTGAGGAAAAGATAGATGAGATGGAATTACAAGATGATAATCAAAGTTGATTGAAGGAGATCATCAGCCAAGAGGCTATTGTGGATCATGGGCTAACAAAGCTTGGAGGTATGCTCACGGGCATCCTAAGGAACTCATTCTAGATGATCCATCTCAACCGGTTAGGACTAGAGCTTCATTAAGAAATCTAAATAGCCATCTAGCTTTTGTTTCACACTTTGAGCCCAAATATAGAAGAGCCGAAATGATGTAAATTGGATAAATGCAATGCAAGAGAACTAACCAATTTACTAGAAACAAAGTGTGGGATCTAGTAGAGAGGCCTTCTGAATATCCAATTATAGGTACAAAATGGATATATAAAATAAGCTAGATGAAAATGGAATTGTTATAAGGATAAGGCTAGACTAGTGGCAAAGGGTTATAATCAAGAAGAAGGCATAGATTTTGATGAACCTTTGCTCCCGTAGCTAGACTTGAGGCTATTAGACTATTATTAGCATATGCATGCTCTAAGGATTTCAAACTATTTCAAATGGATGTAAAAAGTGCATTTTTAATGGGTATATAAATGAGGAGTGTATGTAGAACAACTCCTGGTTTTGAAATCATCATACCCTAATCATGTGTATAACTGAACAAAGCACTTTATGGACTAAACAAGCACCTAGAGCATGGTATGAGAGACTTAGTAATTCCTATTAGACATGATTCTCTAGGGGAATGTAGATACAACATTATTTCTGAAAAAGAAAAATAAGGATATGTTATTAGTACAGATTTATGTTGATGATATCATTTTCGGTGCTACTAACAATCGCCTCTGCGAGGAATTTGCTGATTTGATGCAGAGTGAGTTTGAGATGAGCATGATGGGAGAGCTGAACTACTTCCTCGGGCTTCAATCAAACAATCTGAAGGAGGCATCTTCATCAATCAAGCAAATATATCAAGGAGATGCTCAAGAAGTTTGATATGGAGGGAAACAAGTCAATCAGCACCCCCATGAGCTCATCATGCAAGTTAGACCAAGATGAATCAGGTAAATCTGTAGATCAAAAACTTTATAGAGGTATGATAGGTTCTTTACTGTATCTTACTGCAAGTAGGCCTGATATTATGTTTAGTGTGTGCATGTGTGCTAGATATCAGGCTAATCCTAAAGAATCACACCTAGCTGCAGTTAAGAGAATCTTTAAATACTTAATTGGAACTAAGAACATAGGGCTTGGTACTCTAAGAATCTAGCCTAACTTAATGGGTACACAGATTCAGACTTCGCTGGATGTAAGCTTGATAGAAAAAGTACCAGCGGGTCCTGTCAATTTTTAGGAGAAAACTAATCTCATGGTTTAGCAAGAAACAAAACTCGGTTGCATTATCCACTGCAGAAGCTGAATATGTTGCAGCCGGGAGTTGTTGTGCTCAAATCTTATGGATTAAACAACAATTAGAAGATTATGGCATTAACAAGATAAATCCCCATTAATTGTGATAATACAAGTGCCATAAATCTAACTAAAATCCATTCAACATTCAAGAACTAAACACATTGAGATAAGACATCACTTCATAAGAGATCATGTATTGAATGGTGATGTGTCACTCCAATTTGTTTGTACTGATAATCAATTAGCAGATATTTTTACAAACCCCTAAGTGAGAGAGGTTTAGTGTGCTTAGGAGGGGATTAGGAGTGATTGATCCATCCTAGTGGGAGTTTCCACTAGATTAATTGATTTTGATGATTAGAATGTGGTTAAAATAGAGTTTCTATTCAATGATCATCAAATCAGATCCCAATTAGGTGATTTTCCCTCATTTGGCACGGTTATAGCATGACTTTTAGGTGCGTGCCAAGGTTAGAGACGACTCGAGTAAGTTTCAGAGCCGGCTCCTAAGGGGGAGTCGACTCGCGCATTTGCGGGAGTCGACTCGCAAAGATGGCAGCTGAGGGAGAGTCGACTCGCACATTGTCGGGAGTCGACTCGAAGTCTACAGGCGCATAAGGAGAGTCGACTCGCGCATATTCTGGAGTCGACTCGAGGTCGAGTCGACTCGCGACTCAGGGGAGTCGACTCGCAGTCGGGATCCGACTTTTTAACCCTAGGTTTGTCGTTTCGCAAACCTTTTCCTCAAGCCGCCACTATTCAAAAGCCCTAGAGCCGACTCCTAGGTCATCCCCGATCGTCTCCAACCCCTTTTCCCGTCGATTCTCCGCCAGACATTGAGTTTCCGTCCGTTCCTAGGTTATTTCCGGTTCGTCCCGAGCTTCCTCTGTCGACCCTTTCACCGTTCTTTAGTTTTTCTTCCCGTTTTAGGTCAAGATGCCTCGCAAGACCGTGGTTAGGAAGAGGTCCCGTCCCGAGGCCGGTCCCGAGCGGCGCTCCAAGGCGCGGCACGATCCCGCGAGGGAACCACCTCCGGCTCGTTCCCCGTCTAGGGCGGTTCCCGCAAGGCCGTTGGCCGGGAAGGCCGTCACCACCGGAGGTATGTCGACTTTGACTATCTCTCCCGGGAAGGGTTCACCATAGGTGATAGGCTTAGAGCCCAGGGGCTAGAGTACTTCCTCACTTTGGACCTTCCCACTTACCCTGGCCTTGTTCAAGAGTTTTATAGTACCGTCCGTCGGGGAGATGGAGGTATCGAGGGCACAGTAGTAGGTGTCCCTGTGCGTGTCACGGAGGATCTCATTGCCCACATCCTCCACCTTCCATTAGTAGGGGTGGCTCCCGCACACCCTGAGGATAGAGTTGAGGCCCTTACGGTCGTCTTAGGGCATCCACCTCAGTCCCCCCTAGACGAGGTATCTGCTAGCTCACTTCCTATTGAAGTGAGAATCCTTTTGAGTATTCTGTCCAGATCCATCTTTCCTAAGACAGGAAGATTTGATTTTGTAAATGAGAGAGACCTAGCTGTTATGTCTTACATTCTTCAGGACACCCCGGTCAACTTTCCCCAAGCTCATTTATAGGTATATGTGTGAGCCCCTAGACAGACCTAGGCTCTCCCTCCCATACGGGATGATATTCACTCTTCTCTTTAGGCAGTACGAAATTCCCATTCCTGAGAAGGAACCCTCTCGTGCCTTGCGATGGACTGATCGCTTGTGTACGGGGACCATGCACAGAATGGGGTTTCGGAAGAGAGAAGGGATCTGGGTTAGGAAGTCCACTCTCACTGCTCAGACCACCAGACCATCACCCAGTCCTGAGCCAGATTCAGACTACCCAGACCTTCCAGACCATCCAGACCTCCCATCCACTCCTCCTGCTCCTACCACCTTTGCCGGACCTTCCTCCTCAGCTACACCATCTATGGAGGTCCGGATTGATCCAGAGCAGCTCCGGGAGCTGCGGCAGGAGATCGTCCGAGATCTGAGGGATGAGCTGCTTCGGGAGCTCCGAGGTGCGGTGCCTGCCCCCACTTCTGCACCCGTATCTTCTCAGTTGGTCCCTTCCTTGACAGCCGTGACTGACATGACGGCTCATGTACGGGAAGAGATCTACAATGTCCGGAGTTTGGTCCAGGCCCAGTTCCACAGCATGAGTGAGGTCACGAGCTCCACTCGACAGATGCGAGAGGAGATAGGTCGTGACATGCACACCACCACCGAGGGGGCCGAGCGCTTGGCGAATGTACTCATCGACAAGCTGGACGCACTTCAGACATCGGTGACTGGGCTTCAGGCGTCGGTGACAGAGCTCTCCACTACACATAGCAGAGCCACCACGTCTATTATCACGCAGCTCGGACATGTGACAGATGCAGTCACCCCTCCTCATGGAGCAGAGCCGATTGAGAGGAGGAGCACCATCCTCGAGAGGAGGTGCCACATCCTCCAGAGGAGGAGATGCATCCTCGAGAGGGGGAGCTTCATCCTCCAGAGGAGGAGATGCATCCTTGAGAGGGGGAGCTTCATCCTCGAGGAGGACATAGATGTGTTGAGTTTTATTTTGTATTGTTTTACTTTACTTATTGTATGCTCAAATATACTTCAATTCATATCAATACAATGAGTAGACATCTTATCTTCAATTATGTGCCATTTGATGATTGGTTGTGCCATTGATTGTGGTTGATTACCTCCTTTTTGGTATGATGACAAAAAGGGGGAGAAATATGTATAAAATGTGTAAAAGGGGAGAAATATGAAAAAATATGTAAAAGAAATCAATGGAAATAAATAAAAAGATAAACTCTTAAAAACACACACAAATTTGTTCTAAGTGGATTCGGTACCTCGAGGCTCATTATCTCTCTTTTGGGGCTCCTAATGGAGTAATCTCCAGAATCTATTCAAGGGATATTCGGAGATTAGCTGAATCCTACTCAAGAACAAATTGACAGATTTTCCCTCTAAAAAAAAAAAATTCAGTTCAAAAACTTCAAAGCATTAAAAAAATTCAGAGAATCAAAACATAGTTGAATGCATATGTTGAGGGGGAGAATCTGAATTTTAATCAAGCTAAATCATTAATGACATATAAGCCAAACAATTGATTGCATAATATGAAGGCTTATATAATTCCAAATGAAAGGGGAGCTTTAACTCCGAAATTTTGTGTTTCACTCCTTTCAAACTTGGATAAATTAAATTATCAGACATTTGAATTCATTTATGGATTTTATTTCATTATTTATTGAGCAATTCATTTTACATATACTCAAAGTTTTGTCATCATCAAAAAGGGGGAGATTGTGGAGTGATTGATTAAACCCCATTTGATTTTGATGAGCTCAAAGCATTTGAGTATATCTTGTGATTACTAATGAATTCATTGAGTGTTTCAGTGAAAATCCTGTCCAAGGTATCTAGATTTGGTTCATAGTATTTTGGATAAGTTAAGAAGTCTGTGAACCAAAGTCTGAGATCGAGTCGACTCCCGAGTATCACGAGTCGACTCCAGCGTATCAAGTTCACTGCAGGAGCTCGAGTCGACTCCAGATCAGTACGAGTCGACTCCGACTGAGAACAAACAGAAGGACAGAAAGCTTATCTCAGAACCTGTCAACGAGTCGACTCCTGAAGTGCGCGAGTCGACCTCCAATGTTCACCGAGGTCGACTCCAGGAAAGTAGAGTCGACTCCAAGCAGTCACAGGCAGAAAAAGTCAGAGAACGATTTTTGGACTCTGAGATTCGAGTCGACTCCCGCAATACGCGAGTCGACTCCGAGACTGAGCGACCATCGACAGACAGAAACCATGTTATGCCTCTGAGATTCGAGTCGACTCACAGACAGCTCGAGTCGACTCCGAGACAAGCTTCACGTCAAAAGGTAGAAGACCAACTTTCGGAAACTGAGAGCCGGTCGACTCCAAGGAGGTTCAAGTCGACTCCAAGACTGGATGAGCCAGAAGACAGAGAATCGGAGTTCGGGCTCTGAGATTCGAGTCGACTCCAAGGACAGTCGAGTCGACTCGAGTGGACAAAATTCAAAATTGGATCCACGGACTTCAGTGGATGAGCCGACTCCAAAATTGCCAGGTCAGCTCCAGAAGTTGGCGAGTCGACTCCAGGTCAAGACGAGTCGACTCCCAGTCAAGACGGCAACTTTAATTCAAATTTGGAACAGTTGCCGAGTCGACTCCGGAAAAGCTTGAGTCGACTCCGCTACAGCCGAGTCGACTCCTGATCGCGCGAGTCGACTCCAACCCACCAACGGTCATATTGTCAGGCTGCGCAGAGTGTGCAGAACGGCCAGAAAAAGCAGAGTAACGGCTAGTTTCCGTGGGGGTTGGCTTAAATAGCCACAGAGGACTGTAGCAAGGCAGAGAACAGATTCCACTCCAAGCATTCAAGTTTTCAAGCTCTCCAAGTGCTCTTAAACGAAAAAGGGAAGATCTGCATTTACTGCTCCAACAACACTTCCCAACAATCAAAGCTTCCTCCTCCTGCATTCAAGTCGACCACTCTTTCAAGAGGAGACCGGAGTTCAGAAGCCATACCTCTTCACCAGCTTAAAAGCGTTTGAGGGCTTCTAACTCCTTCGATTATATTGTTTTAAATCTGCTTTTTGAGAAGCTATTTTCTGTTTTCTTCTACTTTGTATTTACTTGTTCAATCGGGGGATTGAATCAAGGGGTTTAAGGTTGGTTGGTGAGCCAAGTTAAAACCAACGTGTGTAAGGGTTTGATTGTGAGCCCGGGAAAACAATCGGGGTTGGTTCTAGTCGGTGAGCCTGGGAAAACCGACCGAGTTCGTTGTGAGCTCGTAAAACAACAAGTTTGGTTGTGAGCTTGCAAAACAACCGGCTGTAATCCAAGGGGGTTATAGTGAAATTCCCAAGTGAGACTTGGGGAGTGGACGTAGGAGCAAGGGTTAGCTCCGAACCACTATAAAACTTTGTGTTTGTATTGCATTGTCTCTCATCTTCTTCCCGCACACTACTCACAGCACTTAGCTTTAATTAAATAACTTGTATAGTTTTTAATTAATCATCCACAAAGTTTTAATTAGCCAAATTATTTTAAAACCCAATTCACCCCCCCCTCTTGGGTTGTCTATCTGGGCACAGTTGCAATTATTTTATTTACAACACCAATTAGACAATTTTAAAACACCCAACCCCCTCTTGGGTGACCATCTATTGGGCAACACTTACCCTTTTCTTTGCTTGAGCTACCTTTGAGGAAGGGTTTCTTTCTATAAAATCTATTCTTACCTCTCATAAATTTTCTGAATTTTCTTCCAAGCATAGCCATCCCTTCTTCATCAAATTCATCATCATCATCATCTGAATCTTCCGATTCAGTTTGTTGTTTAGGGGTGTAGTATTTAGGGCAATGGGCTTTCTTCTCTTAACCTCATCTTCCGAATTTTGCCTCATTGTCAACTCATGGGTCATGAGTGATCCTAGAAGCTCCTCTATTGCAGTGTGTTGAGGTCCTTAGCTTCTTGAATTGCGGTTACCTGGCCTCCCAAATTCTTGGTAGAGACCTGAGAATTTTCGCACCAATTCAGAGTTAGTGTAAGACTTTCCTAAACTCTTAAGCCCATTTATTTAATGTCAGTAAACGAGTAACATATCAGTTATGGACTCAGTAGATTCCATTTAAACAATTCATACTTGTGTACTAATATGTTTATCTTTGACTCATTAACTTGATTGGCCCTTCATGAGTGACCTCAAGTTTGTCCCAAATTCTTTAGCAGAGATACAAGAGATATTCTATTAAATTCACTTACATCTAATGAGCAATAGTACATTTATAGCTTTAGCATTTAACTGTGCCAATCTTCTATCACTTTCATTCCAATCCATTTCTGGTTTGGGTATGATAGCCCTCTATATTAAGTGTGGTGTGTGAGGTCCTCTATAATGATGGTACCATAATTCCAAATCTGAAGCTTGAATGAATATCCTCATCTAGCTTTCCAATTATGTGTAGTTTGTGCCATTAAATAGAGGTGGTCTATTTGTGGATTGCCCCTCACTCATAGAACATCCCACTTGGGTTGTCATGATCTTTAACTCTTGATTGTGAGATCAATGAGTACTATTGGAGCACCTTGCTCTGATACCACTTGTTGCCCAAGGTGACAAGCCAAGAGGGGGAGGGTGAATTGGTTTCTTTTACTTTTAACTATACTTGTGTTAAATGATGAGTTAGTAAACTTAAACAAATCACAATACAAACAACAAGAAGTATAGTGGTTCGGTGCTCTCCTTAGCACCTACGTCCACTCTCCAAGCGACCCCTTGGGAAATTTACTATAATTCCGCGGATTACAGTTGGATTATTTTCCGGGCTCACAATCCAAAAACCTTTACACTTTGGTTTTCCGGGTTCACCAAAAATCTATGTTGGTTTTACGGGCTCACCAACGAACCTATGTTGGTTTTTCGGACTCACCAACGAACCTTTATAATTGGTTTTCCGGGTTCACCAATCAACCTATTCCGTTGGTTTTGCGGGCTAACCAACCAACCTTTACAAGTAGTTTAACAAATAAAGGAAGAAGATTTAAACTCCTAGATGAGCAAATGAAACAATATAATCAACAAAGAAGATTTAGAAAGTATTTATCGCTTCATGTGATTTCTCTCTTCTTTGTCAAGGATGCTTCTCTCTTTAAGGGTGGATGGAGCTCTTGATGACTCTTTGAATCTGCTCAACCACTTTTCTTTGATTCTTGAATGAAGCACTTGGATGAAGAAGATTAGGGCACTTTCTCTTTCTTGTGTACTCTTTGATATTCTTTGGAAAGGTTGTTCTATCTGATGAATAGTGCCACTTTAAATAGTTTCCTACATCCATTGGACAAGCCCCAATGGTTAGAATTCAAAAACTAGCCGTTACTCACTGTTGGAAGGACAAAAAGTACATCTGCAGAACTAGCCGTTATGCTTCTGCCCGTGTTTGGGTCGGCTCAACCTGTCCTTGGGTTGACTCAAACATTCCTTGGGTCGACCCTCTCAGAAACACAGAAACTTGCAATTCAGCCTTCATTCACTTAGGTCGACCCAACCTTTCTTTGGGTCGACTCAAGGTTCAGTTGGGTCGACTCAACTTCTTCTTGGGTCGACCCTAACAGGGTTTCCAGAGAACCTTTTCTGTCTTCTATTCTGTCTTGCCTTGGGTCGACCCACTCAGGTTTGGGTCGACTCCGCTTGGGTCGACTCAACTTTATCTTGGGTCGACCCTCTCAGTAAATCCAGAGAACCATTTTCTGAGTTGTTTGAGGATCTTGATGTTTGGGTCGACTCATGCTTTCCTTAGGTCGACCCAACTCACTGTTCATCTGTGCCATTTTTGCAGAAGTGTGCCAAATGCTTTCTTGATTTGCCGGGGGTCGACCCAATCATCCTTTGGGTCGACTCAATCCACACTTTGCTGCATCTCAAGTTAGATTCATTCATATAAACAATGAAATGTATCTATATCAATTTATACAAATATACTGAGAGTAATAGACTTATAAATGAAGTATCGATTAACTTATAACATACTCTAGATAATTGCTTGTTAATCATCAAATAACACTATCATTCTCAGGTCCAATTTCAAAAGCTCCATACCGAATGGCTCCAGCTGAATTGAAAGAGCTGAAGGAACAACTACAGGAGTTACTGGATAAGGGTTTTATCAGGCCTAGTGTTTCTCCTTGGGGCGCTCCTGTATTATTTGTGAAAACGAAAACGGTGGCCTCCGACTCTGTATAGACTACCGAGAATTAAACAGGGTGACAGTATGGAATAAATACCCACTACCAAGAATTGATGACTTGTTTGATCAACTGCAAGGGGCTCAGGTTTTCTCAAGGCAGAGGATGTGCCCAAGACAGCTTTCAAGACCAGATACGGGCATTATGAATTTTTAGTCATGCCTTTTGGTTTGACAAATGCACCGGCTGCCTTCATGGATCTTATGAATCGAATATTCAAACCTTATCTGGATCAGTTTGTGGTAGTGTTCATTGATGATATTTTGGTGTATTCAAAGAGCTCACAGGAACATGAAGAACATCTAAGGGTAGTATTGCAAATTCTTAGAGAAAAGAAGCTGTATGCTAAGCTATCAAGTGTGAGTTCTGGTTGGATAGTATTTCTTTCTTGGGCATGTAATCTCCAAGGAAGGTGTCTCTGTTGATCCAATGAAAGTGGAGGCAGTAGTTGGATGGAGTAGACCTACCAATGTAACTGAAGTGCGCAGCTTCTTAGAATTGGCTAGATATTACAGAAGATTTGTTGAGGGATTCTCCCGTATTGCCATGCCTCTAAGTCGCTTGACTCAGAAGCGAGTGAAGTTTGAATGGACAAATGATTGTGAACAGAGTTTCCAAGAGCTGAAAAGCGTCTGGTGACAGCCTTTGTGCTACCTATTCCATCTGAAACAGAAGGCTTCACCATCTACAGTGATGCATCTCGTAAAGGACTTGGGTGTGTTCTGATGCAGAATGGAAAGGTGATAGCATATGCCTCTAGATAGTTAAAGTCATATGAACAGAATTACCCTACACATGATTTGGAGTTGGCAGCAGTAGTTTTTGCTCTGAAGATATGGAGGCATTACTTGTATGGAGAACACTGTGAGGTTTTCACAGACCATAAGAGTTTGAAGTATATCTTCACACAGAAGGAGCTGAATTTGAGGCAAAGAAGATAGCTAGAACTATTGAAGGATTATGACCTGACTATCAGTTACCATCCGGGGAAAGCAATGTAGTGGCTGATGCTTTGAGTAGAAAATCCTCAAGTGGACTGTCAGCATCGATCACTACACAGAAGCATATTTTATTAGATTTGGAGAGATCAGAGATCGAGATACGACTACATGATCCTAAGGTACAATTGGCTACCCTCACAGTGCAACCTACTCTGATTGAAAAGTTCAAGATGTCTCAGAGAGAAGATCCAGAGTTACAGAAGATCAAAAAATAGTAGAGTCAGGTGTGCAGTCAGAATTCCGAGTGCATGAAGATGGCTCTTTAAGATTTGGGAACAGGGTTTGTATGCCGAAAGTACCAGAAATGAAGAAGGAGATTCTTGATAAGGCACATAACTCAGCTTATACAGTGCATCCAGGAGGAACTAAAATGTACCGGGACTTGAAGGAAAAATTTTGGTGGAGTGGCATGAAGCGAGATATAGCTCAGTATTTGCGCAGTGCTTAGTGTGTCAGCAAGTGAAAGCTGAGCATCAGAGGCCTGCTGGACCATTACAGTCTCTCTCATTCCTCAGTGGAAGTGGGAGCATATCACCAAGGATTTTATGACTGCCTTGCCTAAGACCACTTGGGGTAATGATGCAGTTTGGGTGATTGTTGACCGATTGACCAAGTCAGCACATTTTTTGCCTTTTAGAGTTGGCTTTCTGATGAGAATGCAAAATATCATATTTTTCTTTCTTAATTTAGTCTTGTATACTTATTTTGTGCCTAAATGTACTCATTATTCTTATATTTTGATTTAGGATGCAAATGGAAGCGTTAAGTACAAAACGAAGCTAATTGGATGATTTTGGACAGTTTCGATATTGCTTCGTAATCTAAGCATAACTTTCTCATCCGAGCTCTGATTGAGATGATTCAAGATGGTGGAATGCCAAGAAAACGCTCTACAACTTTATGTTTTGAGTTTTGATAGATACTGACTTTATCAAGGTCAAAATTGTCTGAAGTTGCTGCACGTCCTTAGCCTGCAATACGTGGATTTGACTCGGTCAATTTTCAGAAGTTTCCAGATTTGATGCACGAAAATCCAGCTGGAAACACCACTTTCCCAGTTATATTAGGACTTTATTTTATTTTTCGTAATTAGTCAGATTTGAATATTTGTTAGGAGATTTTTTTGGAAGGGATAAAGGTGAAAGAAAGGGGCTGAAAAGGGGGCTCTTTCTTTTTCTCTTGGAGGACTCCTCTTTCTTTTTCTCCTTGGAAGTTTGCATCCATGGCTCTGCGTGGCTAAAGCTTTTATTGGTCTAAGAAACAGAAGCCTCGGAATCAATAAAACTGTGAGATCTGAATTTGTTTTCATTGTTCAATTCATGCTTTGATGTCGAATGTCCTTCTGTGCATATTTTCATGATTGTTTTCGTTTAATACTAGGAGGCCTACTAGTTTATTATTCGTTGCAATCTACTGCTAGGTTAGATATCAAATCCGTAATTGTTTGATCCTCTAATCTGTGAAGCAACTAAGATCTAATAATTTGCTGCGTCAGAAATTTTCAGATCTTAGGAAGAATACTCGGCTAAATCAAATGCAACCGCTTGTGTTTGTGTTGTTTAGTTTCATCGATCTCTCTAATTCTTAAGGCTGCTACTAGATTAAACCTTTAGCGCTTGTCTTGGGTTGTTTAGTAGTTAGGGTTAATTAGATCGCTTGTTTTTAATTAACTACAACTAAGAAGAGATAGAAAAATATTTCTATCGGTGGACATTCAAAGTGCAAATTGATATCTTTGCATCAATGATCAGTTGTAAAATTCCGATGGTGGATGTTGACTTAGACCAAGATTTGTTCTTTTGATTGATTTCAATACTTAAATCTGAATTCTTCTTTAGTTGTTTTATTATTTTCATTATACTCAAACCCCCCCTCCGTCCTTGTTCAAGTTGCATAAAACTAGGCTAGATACTCTCCGTGGGAACGATCCTTACTCGCACTACTACATATATATTTTTAGAAGTATAGGTTTTATTTTTGGTTGCCTCGACAGCACACCAAATTTTGGCGCCGTTGCCGGGGAGTGATTCTAGTTGATTTTTGTGCTTCTTGTGATCTTTATTTCGTGCTTGAAATTTTTGAAAAAAAAAAAATCGTTAGTTTTCAATAGTTACAGTTTCAGCAGAATTCTGATTTTTGGTGGAACTAGGCCTTGTTACTATAGTTTCTGAAGGTAAACGACGTTCTGAGCAAGACTAGTTAATCCTTTGGATTACTAGCCCCAACCTCTCGAGGCCAAATTCCACTGTTTTCTAGGCTTTTTTAGGCATTTTTGTGTTTAGCGTGAATTTTTATTTTT
>NW_024067757.1:0-49822 GCF_009389715.1 Phoenix dactylifera
CTTAGTCGATCATATCAAGCCCTAGGTGCTTATTTTAGTCCATATAATGCCTTATGTAGTCTAAACACATGATTTGGCAATTCATGATTTTCAAAATCAGGAGGTTGCTCTACATATATCTCTTTCTCTATAAAACCGTTTAAGAAGGCACTTTTTACATTCATTTGATACAACTTGAAATCCATGAAACATGCAAAAGCTAGAAGTAACCTAATAGCCTCAAATCTAGCCACGGGAGCAAATATTTTCTCAAAGTCTATCCCTTCTTCTTGATTGTATTCCTTAGCTACAAGTCTAGCTTTATTTCTTATAACTACCCCATTTTCATCTAATTTATTTCTGTTACGGGGGAACTCAGCCACCATGCCCCACGTGACCGGCACGCGCGCCCAAGAAGACTACAGCTGCCCCTTGATCCAGTAACCCGACCCCGAGTCGGATATCTTCGGCTTCGCAGCCCGACCCCGAGTCGGCTGCCCCTTGATCCAGCAGTCCGACCCCGAGTCGGATATCTTCGGCTTCGCAGCCCGACCCCGAGTCGGCTGCCCCTTGATCCAGCAATCCGACCCCGAGTCGGCAATCTCTCGACAACGACAGGCTGTTCCCCTGAAGCACGCCGCGACCCTCTGCTCCACTACTCCCTGCAACGGTCGTATCCGGCGCTGCTCCACGATCTCCTGTAACAGCCGTACAAAGCGGAGCTCCACTACGCCCTGTCATGGCCGTACCCAGCGCTGCCCCACGACGCCCTGTAACGGCCATGTCAGTGGCAACTCCATCGTGCCACACGATGACCAACCCCCTAGAAGGACCCCCCAGCCTGGTATATATGCGGCTGGGGGGAGAAGGGGGGAGGTAAGCAAGAACTTCCAGAGCATTCTCCTACTTGCTACTATTATCTCTCCTTCTCCTCCAATCTCCTCTGACTTGATCGTCGGAGGGCCCCCACTACCCCAGTGGTGGTGCGAGGCTTGCTTGCAGGTTTCCCGGTGGAAGGTGGAGCGCAATCAACACCAACCAAGGCAACTCAGACGGAATCCCGTTCACACCGCTGTGCCAATCGTTCTCGGTTTGGACCACCAGCAACAGTTGGCGCTAGAGGAAGGGACCGAATCTCAGAGCGATCGTAATGGCACGGCGAGGTGGTCGTGGAGCTTCCAATGCCTCCGGTCGCGGGGCCTCTCGCGCCTCCGGCCGGGAGGCCGCTGCGTCTCCAACACATTCTCAGCAACACTCCACCGCTCCACCTCCCATTCAGATGGTCGAAGCCGCTCAGTTCGACCAGTTAGCCCAGCAGGTTCGCACCCTCGCGGAGGCAGTGCAGAACCTGCAGGGTGTGATGTCTCGGGCGTCGCAGCGGGCCCAGGAGCCGCTGCTCCCTGAGCGCTCACCTGTCCTCCTCAACCCGCGCTCCTTCCTCTCCCATGGGGAGGAGCGCCGGCGCGAGGAAGATTCTCGAGCACGGTCCATTCTGCCGGGACCTTCCCATCGGAGCTGCGCGGGGTACGAGAGGCGGGCCCGGGCGCATTCCCAGACCCCCCAGTCCTCAAGGAACCCGCGCTCCAGTCGGTCCCCCTCTCGGTGCTCCTTGTCTCCCACCCATCGGTCGCGCTCCCTGGACCGACGGGTGGACGATCTCCACCGACAACTCCAGGTCCTGAAGGGCCACTCCAAAGATCCCTTCGCCGACTTGGAGATCTCCTCCCAGCCGGCGCTTGCCTCGAGGATCCTGCGGACCCCGAATCCGCCGGGGTTTAAAATGCCGGCGATCGAGCCCTATGACGGGGCGGCGGACCCGCGGGATCACGTCGAGAGTTTCAGGACCCTTATGCTCCTCCACGGAGCATCAGATCCTCTCCTCTGCAAGGCCTTCCCGGCGACCCTCCGTGGCCCGGCAAGGGCGTGGTTCGCCGGCTTGGAGGCTAACTCAATCCAGTCCTTCGACCAGTTTACTCGCCTCTTCATCACCCATTTCGCCGTCAGTAGCCGGCGGCGACTGGTCTCCGACTCCCTCTTCGATATCCGGCAAAACGAGGGAGAAAGTGTTGGGAACCCGCCCATGCCGCTGATATTTCAAAAAATTTTTCAGATGGCAGCGGAATCGGCATGCACGGGATCGACGTTCATCGCATGAACGTTGTTTCGAGACCTTTCGTAATTAGGTAAGAATTAAAACTTTTAAAACTATTAGGAAGATCAAATCTTCACCTTGCGCGGGTAGATGATCACCGCAAATCTGAATTCGTGGTTTTGGAAGAGGGTTCGCTTGAAGCCGTTCAAACGTCCGGCCTCTACGGGTATCCACATGAAGCAGGATCCGATCCAAGCTTTCTATCTCACCGGGGTGCTAGCTCCCTTACAGAGATAACTTTTGATGGCTGATCTCCTCTCTTTCTTTCAACTCATGAATGTACTTGAGAGGAGGAAGAAGAAGGAAGAAGAAGAGGAAGAAGCAAGGCCCCTGCAGCCTACTTTCTTTTTCCTGCGTTGGAAGGAGGAAAGGAGGAAGAGGAGGGCGCCATGGCTTCTTTTTCCCTTCTTCTTGCTGGCGGCTGAACCAAGGGAGGGAGAGGGTGGCCACGTGATGGAGAGGAGGGGGATTCCTATATCCATTAGGTCAGCCCCCAAGAGTCCTCCTTTTATAACATCTAGGGCTCCTACAAGTTAGGAGCCCTTGATGTATTACCAAGAGGGGCGCCGGCCCCTCTTGTTGCCGCACCAAGAGATCCAAGGAGGAGGGGCGTGAGCCCCTCCCTCTCATGTTGCCCTAATCCTCATTTAATGAGGATTGGAAGGCCCTAATGTGGTTTAGCCTTAATCCAATTAGGCTTAGCCCAAGGGTGAACCAATTTGGATCCAATCTAGGCTAGTCCTAATCCAATTAGGACTTGAATGAACCATGACTCAATTGAACTCTTCAATCCTAATCCAATTAGGAGTCATGTTGATTCATTAGATTAATAATTAATTTAGACTTAAGAAATCCTAATCCAATTAGGATGTATTTAATTTTAGTCCTAATCCAATTAGGACTCTATTTGAATCCGAAGTCCTAATCCAATTAGGATTTCTAGGAATCCTACTCCAAGTAGGAATCCAATTTTAATTCAAAATTCCTACTCTCATTAGGATTGTAGGAATCCTATTCCAAGTAGGAATCCCAGTCCTACTCCAACTAGGATTCCCAGTCCTAATCCAATTAGGACTCTAGGTATCCTACTCGAAATAGGACTCTTGTTTCAAGTCCAATTAATTAATTCCCTTTGTTCCTTCTTCAACTTCTTATCAATCAAATTGATTACTTGTGATTCCTAATCACGATTTCAACCATCGGATCGGTCAATACTTCTAGTGTGTGTGACCCCATAGGTTCTATTCTGACTGGTAGTGAGATATATTGTGATCTCTATCTCAATATCATTGAAAACTCCTTTCAATGGGTTGGAACGATTCCAACTCAACTCATTAGGATTTATCGATCATCAAGATAACCCTATGAGTCCCACCATCCACCAGTGACACCTAGCAGCATGTAGTGGCTACCCAGCAGAATGGAATGATGAACCTCTAGGTGCAGTTAACGTGTGATACAGTCCTACTATCGTGGATCCCTACAGGACGGAGGTCATGGACAACTCGTCAAACCCCATCGTCTGTCATATGTCAAGATTTATTCGACTCGAGTTCGATAATGGAAAACTCTTTTTCCACTTTATATTACTGCCCTGGCCAAGGTCTTAGAACTCAGTCTAACAAATCACATAGGATCACTCCTCTTCTATCAAGGTCGATAGATTCCTTATAGGTGCATACCCTACTCCTACAGTGAACTTACTGCAGCCAATCTACACTGCATGGACCCATATGGCTAGAGACCATGTATGTGTGCAGTCAAACTACAATAACCTCACTGTGAGTAGCCGAAGCACCGCAGGTCAAAGGACCAGTCACACTACTGCAACATCAAGCAAGTCACTGACGAGTGGATAGACATCCAAGTGACTTCTTGTCTTGGTCACGCTCAGTACCCTTGTTCTCTAACAAGCACCTACACTATCACTTCAGTGTCCCTACACTGTGGACTCAAGTCTCGTCCATCCAGAAGGAAAGTGATCTGTGCACTGATCGGATCGATCACCGTCCTCGTGATGATCCATTGATCAGGAGCATTTAGAAATTAATCACCAATGATACATGCCTTAAATTCTCAACTCTTGAGAATATGTATCATCATCTTATTAATTCCTTGGACGATTCATAGACACATAAATAATATGAATGAAAAGATGCCTTTTATTTATTCAATAATAAATAGTCAAGTACAAAATTATGTCCCTAGAATCAACAATGTGTCAGCCAAATTGGCTTCTAGGGCATATATCTAACAATCTCCCACTTGCACTAAAGCCAATTGGTCATATATCTTAGGCCCATCTTCTCAAGGTGGGCTTCAGTCTTTTGCTGACTCAGCTGCTTAGTGAACGGGTCTGCCACGTTATCCGCGGAGTCTACTCTCTGCACCTCTACATCATAGTCGCGTATGAAATGGAAGCGCCGCTCTATGTGCTTGGACTTCTGATGAGACCATGGCTCCATAGCTAGTGCTATGGTGCCAATGTTATCGCAGTAAAGTGTTATGGCATCTAATGACATTACACCTAACTCTGCAATTAACTTTTAATCAGAAGGTTTCCACTGCACCCTTAGATACGGTTTAACATTCAGCTTCTAAGGTAGAATCTATAATGATCGGTTGTTTGGAACTCTTCCAATTTACTGAACCACAATTGCACATATTCTGATGTAGACTTTCTATCATCAATATGTGTGCATCCTTCTACCTTCAACTCTGATCTTCTCCCAAAGACCAAGAACATGTCCTTAGTTCTTCTTAAGTACTTAAGACTGTTCTTCACAGCTTTCCAGTGCTTCTTGCCTAGATCCGACTGATATCTGCTTGTGACACTCACAGCAAGGGCTATATCAGGTCGTGTACATAGCATGGCATACATGAGGCTTCCTATTGCCGATGCATAAGGAATCTTGCTCATGCGTTGAATCTCTTCAGATGTGTTGGGGCACATCTTCTTGGAGAGATGAATTCCATGCCTTAGGGGTAAGAGACCCCTCTTGGAGTTTTCCATGCTGAACCTCTTCAGCACCTCCTCTATGTACATCTTCTGTGAAAGGCCAAGCATCCTTTTAGATCTATCTCTATAGACCTTTATTTCCAAAATATAGGATGCTTCCCCAAGGTCTTTCATGGAGAATTCTTTTGACAACCAGACCTTGACCGAGGTTAGCATGGAAATATCATTCCCAATCAGGAGAATGTCATCTACGTACAACACGAGAAAAACGACAGAACTCCCACTAACCTTTTTGTAAACACACGGTTCCTCTTCGTTTTTGATGAAATCAAACATTTTGATTGCATCATCGAAACGAGTGTTCCAACTCCGAGATGCTTGCTTTAGTCCATAGATGGACCTTTGCAGCTTGCAGACCTTGTGATCTCCATCACTGGAAGTGAAACCCAAAGGCTGTTCCATATAGATATCTTCATCAAGATATCCATTTAGGAAAGCAGTTTTCACATCCATCTGCCAGATTTCATAATCATGAAATGCTGCAATGGCAAGCAATGTTCGGATGGATTTTAGCATGGCTACAGGTGAAAAGGTCTCCTGATAGTTAATGCCTTCGCGTTGACTATACCCTTTCGCCACAAGCCTTGCCTTATAGGTCTCTATCTCTCCATCCGAACCTATCTTCCTTTTGTAGATCCATTTGCATCCAATAGGTACAATACCTTCTGGTGGATCTACTAAGGTCCAGACTTGGTTGGAATGCATGGAGTCTAACTCTGACTTCATAGCTTCCAGCCATTTCTCGGAATCGATATCAGATATCGCCTCGTTGTAGGTTTTGGGATCCTGTATGTGATCCCTATCTCCCACTAGGAACATTTCATCGGTATCCTCTGCTAGTATACCTAAGTATCTATCGGGAGGATGGGAGACCCTACTAGATCTACGAGGTGGTTGAGGGACATCGTGTACTGGCTCTTTATGAATGGGTTCTATAGGATCCATGACTCGTTGCTTTTCAGAGACTTTCTCTTCAAGCTCAATTTTCCTCCCACTGCCTCTATCAAGGATAAACTGATTTTCCAAGAAGATGGCATGACGGCTCACAAACACATTGTGATCCTCTGAGATGTAGAAATTGTATCCTAATGACTCTTTAGGATATCCTATAAAACGAGCACTTATGGTCCTAGCCTCTAACTTGTCCGCCTGTAGTCTCTTGACGTGGGCTGGACATCTCCAAATCTTGAGATGACCCAGACTTGGTTTCTTACCATGCCATATCTCATACGGTGTGGTAGGAACGGATTTAGAGGGAACTCTATTCAATAAATAAATCGCTGTGAGTAAGGCATCTCCCCAGAGGAACATAGGTAAATCAGTGAAGCTCATCATGGACCTGACCATATCCAATAGGGTCCGATTCCTCCTTTCTGACACCCCGTTGAGTTGAGGTGTACCCGGAGGTGTCCATTGTGAGACTATACCGTTTTCTTTGAGATAGTCCCGGAATTCCCCACTAAGGTATTCTCCTCCTCGATCTGATCGAAGAGCCTTAAGAGGTTTTCCAGTTTGTTTTTCTACTTCATTCTTGAACTCTTTGAACTTTTCAAAAGATTCAGACTTGTGTCTCATAAGATACACATACCCATACCGTGAATAATCATTGGTAAAGGTAATGAAGTAAGAATAACATCCCCTGGCTAGCACATCGAATGGGCCACATACATCTGTATGTACTAGGGCAAGTAATTCAGTGGTCCTCTCCCCATGTCCTACAAAGGGCAGTCTTGCCATTTTTCCTTGAAGACAGGACTCGCAAACTGGATATGACTCGGAAGTCAATGAGCCTAAAAGCCCATCTTTATCCATTTTGTTCATTCTGTCCTCTCCAATATGGCCAAGCCTGAGGTGCCACAAATATCTTTGGTTTATCTCATCTCTGGATCTTTTGGATCCTTTGGCACTCACATCTTGCTCGGTAACATTCACAGATACATCCATATGTAAATGATAGAGACTGTCAATCATGAAACCACGTGCGACTATTTTATTTCTCAAATAAATGGAACAGCAGTCTTTGTCAAATGTAAAAACATGACCTTCCTGTGCTAGACATGAAACAGAAATCAAATTTCTGCTAGCAACAGGTACATAATAGCAGTCTCTAAGTATTAAACTAAATCCAGACGGTAGTCGCAGATGGTAGGTGCCCACAGCCACAGCAGCAACTTTTGCCCCGTTGCCAACCCGAAGGGTTACCGCACCTTCCGCCAGCCTTCTACTTTCCTTTAGACCCTGCATGGTAGTGCACAAATGAGCACTAGAACCAGAATCTATAACCCAACTAGAAGTAGAAGAAACCGTTAGATTAGTTTCAATTATGAGCAAGTCTATACCTTCTGAAGGTGTGTCACCTTTCTTGTTCTTCAGGCTCTCGAGGTATGAAGGACAGTTTCTCTTCCAGTGGCCTTCGACATTGCAGTGGAAACATTTTCCTTTGTCGTTAGCCTTTTTCTTTTGAACTTCCTTCTTTGGCTTCTTGTCTTTCTTCTGCTTCTTTGCAGGCTTCTTTTTCTTCCAAGTAGACTTTCTCTTGGAACCAGAAGTCAACTCAGCAGCAAGGACATTACCCCTTGAACCTTTCAAGGCTCCCTCAGCAGTTACCAACATGTTGATTAGTTCAGTCTTAGTGCATTCAATCTTATTCATGTGGTAGTTTACTATAAACTGACCAAATGAATCAGGAAGTGACTGTAGGATCAAATCCACTTGTAATTCCTTGTGCATGTCCATACCGAGCTTCTCAAGCTCCTCTAGGTCCTTGATCATGGTCAGACCGTGATCATGGACAGACTGCCCCTCGCGCATCTTCGCTTTGAAGAGCCTCTTGGACACTTCAAAACGAGCTGTGCGACTCTGCTCACCATACAACTCTTGCAGGTGTGCCAGTATGTCCCTAGCAGTTTTTATATTTTCATGCTGGCATTGGAGTTCATTAGACATGGATGCCATCATATAGCATTTTACTCTAATGTCATCATCCAACCACTTTTTATGCATTTCACGCTGAACATCAGTAGGACGTGCTGGTAGTGTGGGGATATTTGAATCGAGTATGTAGCCTATCTTCTCACAGTCCAAAACTATTTTGAGATTTCTAAGCCAGTCTTTGTAATTGGGTTTGGTCAAACGGTTGTTCTATAGGATATGAGTTAAGAGTCTAGAAGCTGACTTTATAATCCTCAGAGAGTAAAGATTCTAGTTAGACTTTTGTACTTGATCCTAATCTGTTCTAAGGTCTTTTAGAACAAATGTAACTCCCACTATTTTCTCGAATCCCTTACACTCCCCTGGTAGGGAAACGGAAATCCCATACGACTAGGGTTTCTAATGGGTACTGCGATCCCACCGATTTACATGCCACCTCACCTAACAGTTATTGGTGACACATAGATGGATGAGTGTACAACTCTTGTACAATGCTTCTCAAGCATGTTGCAGTGCAACTTGGTCTCTAAGCCATGAAGACCTCACCTAACAGTTATTGGTCCCATTTCTTAGTTAAGTCAGACCCACCGTATAACCGTAGGAATAAAGTCGTCATTGGGTCCTCACCTAACAGTTATTGGTGCCCAACCCCACCTTTACCCTACAACATCTCATGTCTATAGAGAGGTCCAGCCCCCCGATGCAACTTGACCACTGTGTCCAGCCGAGACAAATCAACATCAGAAAGGCCTTAGCAGCTCTACTACAGTGGAAGACCTATTGACTTAATATTGGTTAATCAGGTCTTAGTGTTTGCAACTTGAGCCCTTCATAAGAGGTAATCGAACAATTGGCCAGGTAAGCAGGTGGGAGGCTCCCCTTACTCAGAGAGTAAGGTCCTAATTAAGTAACCACCTTTCATGCTTTCCTAGACACCAATTAGATCAATTAATCTAATATGACTTGCTCATGTCGGTTCACTCTCGACTTGATTGAGGAGGTTTTGATTTAGGTCTCAATTGGGTTTGCTACATCACATGTAAACCTATCTACCCGACTCGCATTTACATCACATGCAAACGGCACATCACAGGCAGTTATAATCGCAGCATCAAATTAAAGCTAAACTTTAACTAGGTGATGATCATGGATTCTAATTAGGTCGTATTACAAGCACATGCACATCAATTGATCAAGTGGTCTTCAACTCTTGAATTGGTTCCAAGCCTCCTTGATTCGATCCTTGATCAACTCTTGATCCCATCGCCATCAACCGCTTAGATCACCTTTCATCTCATGCCTTTGATTAAGCTTGATCGTTGATGTACATCACATCACAGAAATACAACCAGATGTAAAATAAAAATAAAAATAAATTACATCTCCTTTTAGGAGGCACGCAGGCCTCTCAAAACATCAAATAAGAAGCATGCAAGCATCTGAAAAATTACATGACATTGCAGATCACATCGCAGGTCATTACATTTGATACCAAAAGGGTTTGAATCCTATGATCATCACCGTATGCAACAATTATAATTTTTCAGATCTGAAAACTAACTGATTATATCATGACATAGGTCGCTGATCATGCTAATCATGATTCTAAACTTTGTAATCCCATTAACAATGCAATTAGAATCATCTTTTTATCACATAAAAATTAGCATGTAAAAAATCAGCACCCCTGAAAAATCTGCATGCAGAATTTTTCAGCATGCATGATCATTCAATTTTCAGATCTAATAAGCCTTTAGATATTTAATTCTTACCTTAATCTACGAAGCCTAGGCTCTGATACCACTGTTGGGAACCCGCCCATGCCGCTGATATTTCAAAAACTTTTTCAGATGGCAGCGGAATCGGCATGCACGGGATCGACGTTCATCGCATGAACGTTGTTTCGAGACCTTTCGTAATTAGGTAAGAATTAAAACTTTTAAAACTATTAGGAAGATCAAATCTTCACCTTGCGCGGGTAGATGATCACCGCAAATCTGAATTCGTGGTTTTGGAAGAGGGTTCGCTTGAAGCCGTTCAAACGTCCGGCCTCTACGGGTATCCACACGAAGCAGGATCCGATCCAAGCTTTCTATCTCACCGGGGTGCTAGCTCCCTTACAGAGATAACTTTTGATGGCTGATCTCCTCTCTTTCTTTCAACTCATGAATGTACTTGAGAGGAGGAAGAAGAAGGAAGAAGAAGAGGAAGAAGCAAGGCCCCTGCAGCCTACTTTCTTTTTCCTGCGTTGGAAGGAGGAAAGGAGGAAGAGGAGGGCGCCATGGCTTCTTTTTCCCTTCTTCTTGCTGGCGGCTGAACCAAGGGAGGGAGAGGGTGGCCACGTGATGGAGAGGAGGGGGATTCCTATATCCATTAGGTCAGCCCCCAAGAGTCCTCCTTTTATAACATCTAGGGCTCCTACAAGTTAGGAGCCCTTGATGTATTACCAAGAGGGGCGCCGGCCCCTCTTGTTGCCGCACCAAGAGATCCAAGGAGGAGGGGCGTGAGCCCCTCCCTCTCATGTTGCCCTAATCCTCATTTAATGAGAATTGGAAGGCCCTAATGTGGTTTAGCCTTAATCCAATTAGGCTTAGCCCAAGGGTGAACCAATTTGGATCCAATCTAGGCTAGTCCTAATCCAATTAGGACTTGAATGAACCATGACTCAATTGAACTCTTCAATCCTAATCCAATTAGGAGTCATGTTGATTCATTAGATTAATAATTAATTTAGACTTAAGGAATCCTAATCCAATTAGGATGTATTTAATTTTAGTCCTAATCCAATTAGGACTCTATTTGAATCCGAAGTCCTAATCCAATTAGGATTTCTAGGAATCCTACTCCAAGTAGGAATCCAATTTTAATTCAAAATTCCTACTCTCATTAGGATTGTAGGAATCCTATTCCAAGTAGGAATCCCAGTCCTACTCCAACTAGGATTTCCAGTCCTAATCCAATTAGGACTCTAGGTATCCTACTCGAAATAGGACTCTTGTTTCAAGTCCAATTAATTAATTCCCTTTGTTCCTTCTTCAACTTCTTATCAATCAAATTGATTACTTGTGATTCCTAATTACGATTTCAACCATCGGATCGGTCAATACTTCTAGTGTGTGTGACCCCATAGGTTCTATTCTGACTGGTAGTGAGATATATTGTGATCTCTATCTCAATATCATTGAAAACTCCTTTCAATGGGTTGGAACGATTCCAACTCAACTCATTAGGATTTATCGATCATCAAGATAACCCTATGAGTCCCACCATCCACCAGTGACACCTAGCAGCATGTAGTGGCTACCCAGCAGAATGGAATGATGAACCTCTAGGTGCAGTTAACGTGTGATACAGTCCTACTATCGTGGATCCCTACAGGACGGAGGTCATGGACAACTCGTCAAACCCCATCGTCTGTCATATGTCAAGATTTATTCGACTCGAGTTCGATAATGGAAAACTCTTTTTTCACTTTATATTACTGCCCTGGCCAAGGTCTTAGAACTCAGTCTAACAAATCACATAGGATCACTCCTCTTCTATCAAGGTCGATAGATTCCTTATAGGTGCATACCCTACTCCTACAGTGAACTTACTGCAGCCAATCTACACTGCATGGACCCATATGGCTAGAGACCATGTATGTGTGCAGTCAAACTACAATAACCTCACTGTGAGTAGCCGAAGCACCGCAGGTCAAAGGACCAGTCACACTACTGCAACATCAAGCAAGTCACTGACGAGTGGATAGACATCCAAGTGACTTCTTGTCTTGGTCACGCTCAGTACCCTTGTTCTCTAACAAGCACCTACACTATCACTTCAGTGTCCCTACACTGTGGACTCAAGTCTCGTCCATCCAGAAGGAAAGTGATCTGTGCACTGATCGGATCGATCACCGTCCTCGTGATGATCCATTGATCAGGAGCATTTAGAAATTAATCACCAATGATACATGCCTTAAATTCTCAACTCTTGAGAATATGTATCATCATCTTATTAATTCCTTGGACGATTCATAGACACATAAATAATATGAATGAAAAGATGCCTTTTATTTATTCAATAATAAATAGTCAAGTACAAAATTATGTCCCTAGAATCAACAATGTGTCAGCCAAATTGGCTTCTAGGGCATATATCTAACAATCTCCCACTTGCACTAAAGCCAATTGGTCATATATCTTAGGCCCATCTTCTCAAGGTGGGCTTCAGTCTTTTGCTGACTCAGCTGCTTAGTGAACGGGTCTGCCACGTTATCCGCGGAGTCTACTCTCTGCACCTCTACATCATAGTCGCGTATGAAATGGAAGCGCCGCTCTATGTGCTTGGACTTCTGATGAGACCATGGCTCCATAGCTAGTGCTATGGTGCCAATGTTATCGCAGTAAAGTGTTATGGCATCTAATGACATTACACCTAACTCTGCAATTAACTTTTAATCAGAAGGTTTCCACTGCACCCTTAGATACGGTTTAACATTCAGCTTCTAAGGTAGAATCTATAATGATCGGTTGTTTGGAACTCTTCCAATTTACTGAACCACAATTGCACATATTCTGATGTAGACTTTCTATCATCAATATGTGTGCATCCTTCTACCTTCAACTCTGATCTTCTCCCAAAGACCAAGAACATGTCCTTAGTTCTTCTTAAGTACTTAAGACTGTTCTTCACAGCTTTCCAGTGCTTCTTGCCTAGATCCGACTGATATCTGCTTGTGACACTCACAGCAAGGGCTATATCAGGTCGTGTACATAGCATGGCATACATGAGGCTTCCTATTGCCGATGCATAAGGAATCTTGCTCATGCGTTGAATCTCTTCAGATGTGTTGGGGCACATCTTCTTGGAGAGATGAATTCCATGCCTTAGGGGTAAGAGACCCCTCTTGGAGTTTTCCATGCTGAACCTCTTCAGCACCTCCTCTATGTACATCTTCTGTGAAAGGCCAAGCATCCTTTTAGATCTATCTCTATAGACCTTTATTTCCAAAATATAGGATGCTTCCCCAAGGTCTTTCATGGAGAATTCTTTTGACAACCAGACCTTGACCGAGGTTAGCATGGAAATATCATTCCCAATCAGGAGAATGTCATCTACGTACAACACGAGAAAAACGACAGAACTCCCACTAACCTTTTTGTAAACACACGGTTCCTCTTCGTTTTTGATGAAATCAAACATTTTGATTGCATCATCGAAACGAGTGTTCCAACTCCGAGATGCTTGCTTTAGTCCATAGATGGACCTTTGCAGCTTGCAGACCTTGTGATCTCCATCACTGGAAGTGAAACCCAAAGGCTGTTCCATATAGATATCTTCATCAAGATATCCATTTAGGAAAGCAGTTTTCACATCCATCTGCCAGATTTCATAATCATGAAATGCTGCAATGGCAAGCAATGTTCGGATGGATTTTAGCATGGCTACAGGTGAAAAGGTCTCCTGATAGTTAATGCCTTCGCGTTGACTATACCCTTTCGCCACAAGCCTTGCCTTATAGGTCTCTATCTCTCCATCCGAACCTATCTTCCTTTTGTAGATCCATTTGCATCCAATAGGTACAATACCTTCTGGTGGATCTACTAAGGTCCAGACTTGGTTGGAATGCATGGAGTCTAACTCTGACTTCATAGCTTCCAGCCATTTCTCGGAATCGATATCAGATATCGCCTCGTTGTAGGTTTTGGGATCCTGTATGTGATCCCTATCTCCCACTAGGAACATTTCATCGGTATCCTCTGCTAGTATACCTAAGTATCTATCGGGAGGATGGGAGACCCTACTAGATCTACGAGGTGGTTGAGGGACATCGTGTACTGGCTCTTTATGAATGGGTTCTATAGGATCCATGACTCGTTGCTTTTCAGAGACTTTCTCTTCAAGCTCAATTTTCCTCCCACTGCCTCTATCAAGGATAAACTGATTTTCCAAGAAGATGGCATGACGGCTCACAAACACATTGTGATCCTCTGAGATGTAGAAATTGTATCCTAATGACTCTTTAGGATATCCTATAAAACGAGCACTTATGGTCCTAGCCTCTAACTTGTCCGCCTGTAGTCTCTTGACGTGGGCTGGACATCTCCAAATCTTGAGATGACCCAGACTTGGTTTCTTACCATGCCATATCTCATACGGTGTGGTAGGAACGGATTTAGAGGGAACTCTATTCAATAAATAAATCGCTGTGAGTAAGGCATCTCCCCAGAGGAACATAGGTAAATCAGTGAAGCTCATCATGGACCTGACCATATCCAATAGGGTCCGATTCCTCCTTTCTGACACCCCGTTGAGTTGAGGTGTACCCGGAGGTGTCCATTGTGAGACTATACCGTTTTCTTTGAGATAGTCCCGGAATTCCCCACTAAGGTATTCTCCTCCTCGATCTGATCGAAGAGCCTTAAGAGGTTTTCCAGTTTGTTTTTCTACTTCATTCTTGAACTCTTTGAACTTTTCAAAAGATTCAGACTTGTGTCTCATAAGATACACATACCCATACCGTGAATAATCATTGGTAAAGGTAATGAAGTAAGAATAACATCCCCTGGCTAGCACATCGAATGGGCCACATACATCTGTATGTACTAGGGCAAGTAATTCAGTGGTCCTCTCCCCATGTCCTACAAAGGGCAGTCTTGCCATTTTTCCTTGAAGACAGGACTCGCAAACTGGATATGACTCGGAAGTCAATGAGCCTAAAAGCCCATCTTTATCCATTTTGTTCATTCTGTCCTCTCCAATATGGCCAAGCCTGAGGTGCCACAAATATCTTTGGTTTATCTCATCTCTGGATCTTTTGGATCCTTTGGCACTCACATCTTGCTCGGTAACATTCACAGATACATCCATATGTAAATGATAGAGACTGTCAATCATGAAACCACGTGCGACTATTTTATTTCTCAAATAAATGGAACAGCAGTCTTTGTCAAATGTAAAAACATGACCTTCCTGTGCTAGACATGAAACAGAAATCAAATTTCTGCTAGCAACAGGTACATAATAGCAGTCTCTAAGTATTAAACTAAATCCAGACGGTAGTCGCAGATGGTAGGTGCCCACAGCCACAGCAGCAACTTTTGCCCCGTTGCCAACCCGAAGGGTTACCGCACCTTCCGCCAGCCTTCTACTTTCCTTTAGACCCTGCATGGTAGTGCACAAATGAGCACTAGAACCAGAATCTATAACCCAACTAGAAGTAGAAGAAACCGTTAGATTAGTTTCAATTATGAGCAAGTCTATACCTTCTGAAGGTGTGTCACCTTTCTTGTTCTTCAGGCTCTCGAGGTATGAAGGACAGTTTCTCTTCCAGTGGCCTTCGACATTGCAGTGGAAACATTTTCCTTTGTCGTTAGCCTTTTTCTTTTGAACTTCCTTCTTTGGCTTCTTGTCTTTCTTCTGCTTCTTTGCAGGCTTCTTTTTCTTCCAAGTAGACTTTCTCTTGGAACCAGAAGTCAACTCAGCAGCAAGGACATTACCCCTTGAACCTTTCAAGGCTCCCTCAGCAGTTACCAACATGTTGATTAGTTCAGTCTTAGTGCATTCAATCTTATTCATGTGGTAGTTTACTATAAACTGACCAAATGAATCAGGAAGTGACTGTAGGATCAAATCCACTTGTAATTCCTTGTGCATGTCCATACCGAGCTTCTCAAGCTCCTCTAGGTCCTTGATCATGGTCAGACCGTGATCATGGACAGACTGCCCCTCGCGCATCTTCGCTTTGAAGAGCCTCTTGGACACTTCAAAACGAGCTGTGCGACTCTGCTCACCATACAACTCTTGCAGGTGTGCCAGTATGTCCCTAGCAGTTTTTATATTTTCATGCTGGCATTGGAGTTCATTAGACATGGATGCCATCATATAGCATTTTACTCTAATGTCATCATCCAACCACTTTTTATGCATTTCACGCTGAACATCAGTAGGACGTGCTGGTAGTGTGGGGATATTTGAATCGAGTATGTAGCCTATCTTCTCACAGTCCAAAACTATTTTGAGATTTCTAAGCCAGTCTTTGTAATTGGGTTTGGTCAAACGGTTGTTCTATAGGATATGAGTTAAGAGTCTAGAAGCTGACTTTATAATCCTCAGAGAGTAAAGATTCTAGTTAGACTTTTGTACTTGATCCTAATCTGTTCTAAGGTCTTTTAGAACAAATGTAACTCCCACTATTTTCTCGAATCCCTTACACTCCCCTGGTAGGGAAACGGAAATCCCATACGACTAGGGTTTCTAATGGGTACTGCGATCCCACCGATTTACATGCCACCTCACCTAACAGTTATTGGTGACACATAGATGGATGAGTGTACAACTCTTGTACAATGCTTCTCAAGCATGTTGCAGTGCAACTTGGTCTCTAAGCCATGAAGACCTCACCTAACAGTTATTGGTCCCATTTCTTAGTTAAGTCAGACCCACCGTATAACCGTAGGAATAAAGTCGTCATTGGGTCCTCACCTAACAGTTATTGGTGCCCAACCCCACCTTTACCCTACAACATCTCATGTCTATAGAGAGGTCCAGCCCCCCGATGCAACTTGACCACTGTGTCCAGCCGAGACAAATCAACATCAGAAAGGCCTTAGCAGCTCTACTACAGTGGAAGACCTATTGACTTAATATTGGTTAATCAGGTCTTAGTGTTTGCAACTTGAGCCCTTCATAAGAGGTAATCGAACAATTGGCCAGGTAAGCAGGTGGGAGGCTCCCCTTACTCAGAGAGTAAGGTCCTAATTAAGTAACCACCTTTCATGCTTTCCTAGACACCAATTAGATCAATTAATCTAATATGACTTGCTCATGTCGGTTCACTCTCGACTTGATTGAGGAGGTTTTGATTTAGGTCTCAATTGGGTTTGCTACATCACATGTAAACCTATCTACCCGACTCGCATTTACATCACATGCAAACGGCACATCACAGGCAGTTATAATCGCAGCATCAAATTAAAGCTAAACTTTAACTAGGTGATGATCATGGATTCTAATTAGGTCGTATTACAAGCACATGCACATCAATTGATCAAGTGGTCTTCAACTCTTGAATTGGTTCCAAGCCTCCTTGATTCGATCCTTGATCAACTCTTGATCCCATCGCCATCAACCGCTTAGATCACCTTTCATCTCATGCCTTTGATTAAGCTTGATCGTTGATGTACATCACATCACAGAAATACAACCAGATGTAAAATAAAAATAAAAATAAATTACATCTCCTTTTAGGAGGCACGCAGGCCTCTCAAAACATCAAATAAGAAGCATGCAAGCATCTGAAAAATTACATGACATTGCAGATCACATCGCAGGTCATTACATTTGATACCAAAAGGGTTTGAATCCTATGATCATCACCGTATGCAACAATTATAATTTTTCAGATCTGAAAACTAACTGATTATATCATGACATAGGTCGCTGATCATGCTAATCATGATTCTAAACTTTGTAATCCCATTAACAATGCAATTAGAATCATCTTTTTATCACATAAAAATTAGCATGTAAAAAATCAGCACCCCTGAAAAATCTGCATGCAGAATTTTTCAGCATGCATGATCATTCAATTTTCAGATCTAATAAGCCTTTAGATATTTAATTCTTACCTTAATCTACGAAGCCTAGGCTCTGATACCACTGTTGGGAAACCCGCCCATGCGCTGATATTTCAAAAACTTTTTCAGATGGCAGCGGAATCGGCATGCACGGGATCGACGTTCATCGCATGAACGTTGTTTCGAGACCTTTCGTAATTAGGTAAGAATTAAAACTTTTAAAACTATTAGGAAGATCAAATCTTCACCTTGCGCGGGTAGATGATCACCGCAAATCTGAATTCGTGGTTTTGGAAGAGGGTTCGCTTGAAGCCGTTCAAACGTCCGGCCTCTACGGGTATCCACACGAAGCAGGATCCGATCCAAGCTTTCTATCTCACCGGGGTGCTAGCTCCCTTACAGAGATAACTTTTGATGGCTGATCTCCTCTCTTTCTTTCAACTCATGAATGTACTTGAGAGGAGGAAGAAGAAGGAAGAAGAAGAGGAAGAAGCAAGGCCCCTGCAGCCTACTTTCTTTTTCCTGCGTTGGAAGGAGGAAAGGAGGAAGAGGAGGGCGCCATGGCTTCTTTTTCCCTTCTTCTTGCTGGCGGCTGAACCAAGGGAGGGAGAGGGTGGCCACGTGATGGAGAGGAGGGGGATTCCTATATCCATTAGGTCAGCCCCCAAGAGTCCTCCTTTTATAACATCTAGGGCTCCTACAAGTTAGGAGCCCTTGATGTATTACCAAGAGGGGCGCCGGCCCCTCTTGTTGCCGCACCAAGAGATCCAAGGAGGAGGGGCGTGAGCCCCTCCCTCTCATGTTGCCCTAATCCTCATTTAATGAGAATTGGAAGGCCCTAATGTGGTTTAGCCTTAATCCAATTAGGCTTAGCCCAAGGGTGAACCAATTTGGATCCAATCTAGGCTAGTCCTAATCCAATTAGGACTTGAATGAACCATGACTCAATTGAACTCTTCAATCCTAATCCAATTAGGAGTCATGTTGATTCATTAGATTAATAATTAATTTAGACTTAAGGAATCCTAATCCAATTAGGATGTATTTAATTTTAGTCCTAATCCAATTAGGACTCTATTTGAATCCGAAGTCCTAATCCAATTAGGATTTCTAGGAATCCTACTCCAAGTAGGAATCCAATTTTAATTCAAAATTCCTACTCTCATTAGGATTGTAGGAATCCTATTCCAAGTAGGAATCCCAGTCCTACTCCAACTAGGATTTCCAGTCCTAATCCAATTAGGACTCTAGGTATCCTACTCGAAATAGGACTCTTGTTTCAAGTCCAATTAATTAATTCCCTTTGTTCCTTCTTCAACTTCTTATCAATCAAATTGATTACTTGTGATTCCTAATTACGATTTCAACCATCGGATCGGTCAATACTTCTAGTGTGTGTGACCCCATAGGTTCTATTCTGACTGGTAGTGAGATATATTGTGATCTCTATCTCAATATCATTGAAAACTCCTTTCAATGGGTTGGAACGATTCCAACTCAACTCATTAGGATTTATCGATCATCAAGATAACCCTATGAGTCCCACCATCCACCAGTGACACCTAGCAGCATGTAGTGGCTACCCAGCAGAATGGAATGATGAACCTCTAGGTGCAGTTAACGTGTGATACAGTCCTACTATCGTGGATCCCTACAGGACGGAGGTCATGGACAACTCGTCAAACCCCATCGTCTGTCATATGTCAAGATTTATTCGACTCGAGTTCGATAATGGAAAACTCTTTTTCCACTTTATATTACTGCCCTGGCCAAGGTCTTAGAACTCAGTCTAACAAATCACATAGGATCACTCCTCTTCTATCAAGGTCGATAGATTCCTTATAGGTGCATACCCTACTCCTACAGTGAACTTACTGCAGCCAATCTACACTGCATGGACCCATATGGCTAGAGACCATGTATGTGTGCAGTCAAACTACAATAACCTCACTGTGAGTAGCCGAAGCACCGCAGGTCAAAGGACCAGTCACACTACTGCAACATCAAGCAAGTCACTGACGAGTGGATAGACATCCAAGTGACTTCTTGTCTTGGTCACGCTCAGTACCCTTGTTCTCTAACAAGCACCTACACTATCACTTCAGTGTCCCTACACTGTGGACTCAAGTCTCGTCCATCCAGAAGGAAAGTGATCTGTGCACTGATCGGATCGATCACCGTCCTCGTGATGATCCATTGATCAGGAGCATTTAGAAATTAATCACCAATGATACATGCCTTAAATTCTCAACTCTTGAGAATATGTATCATCATCTTATTAATTCCTTGGACGATTCATAGACACATAAATAATATGAATGAAAAGATGCCTTTTATTTATTCAATAATAAATAGTCAAGTACAAAATTATGTCCCTAGAATCAACAATGTGTCAGCCAAATTGGCTTCTAGGGCATATATCTAACAGAAAGCTTGCGGGATTATCTTACCCGCTTCAACAAGGCTACGCTGGAAGTCCAGAACCTGAGCCAGGAGGTGGCTCTTTCAGCCCTGAAGCGTGGCTTCCGAAAGGGCAGACTCACCTTCTCCCTGGACAAACGCCTGCCGCGGAGCTTTCCGGAGCTGTTGTCCCGGGCGAACCAGTATGCGGACGCTGAGGAGGCGGCCGCCCACCGGAGCAAGGAGGCCGCCGAGATCCCTCCAAAGCTCGGGAAGAAAAGGCGAAAAGAGGCACGCCAGAGGAGGAGCCCGACGCCTCAACGTCGGCGCAGAAGCCTGTCGCCGGCGAGGAACCACGGCGCCCTACGCCCTCGTTCTCCGCCCCGACGTTTCAACCGGTACACTCCTCTCCTGACTCCCCGGGCCCAGATCCTCATGGAAATCAAGGGGCGGGAGGACCTCCCGGTCCCGAGACAGATGAAGAAGATTCCTGGGAGGAGGCCCTCTCGGGCGTACTGTGAGTACCACCGGGACCACGGCCACGACACCGAAGACTGCTTCCAGCTTCGGGACGAGATCGAGGCTCTCATCCGCCGAGGGCGTCTCGGTCGATATGTGAACGACCGACGTCCCCCCGCAGACTCGCGTCCGGCCGACCCGGCCCCTCCGGAGCCTTGGGAGCAGAATCGACCTGTCGCGGGCGTGATCCATACTATCACTGGGGGTTGCCCCCGGCCCGAGAGGAACGCAGGGGGCTCGACTGAAGCGTCAGGGGCAGCCGTCGCAAAGAGGCAGAGGGTCGGTAATGTAATCACTTTTTGTGATGAAGATGTAAAGGGGGTTCAGACCCCCCACGATGACGCCATGGTGATCTCCCTCACTATGGCAAACTATGATGTAAGGCGTGTTCCTGCGGAAGGTGGGAAGCTAGCGCCAAATTGGGAAGGCCCGTATAGGGTTCGCTGGGTAAACCGACCTGGCTCCTACCAGTTGGAGGCCCTAGATGGTCGAGAAATTCCAAGGAGCTGGAATTCCGCTAACCTGCGGATGTATTACCAGTAGAACGACAATGCCAGAAAGACAGTTCAAAAATGTATAACACTTTTCATTTCAATAATTTCTGGTTACAATGGCGTGCTCGTATGATTACAAGGAATTCCCAGAGGAGAATTAGGGTGTAAAGAAAGTAAAGAAGAGGTGGAGACTCCGAGGAGCTGAAGATCTGGGATCCCGAAACCTCCATCTGAAGCGGCTGCAATCCCGCCGGAAGTGGGTGCTTCCAACCGGAGGCGCCATCGGCGTCTCACGAAAAAGACGAAGAGCCGGCGCGGATGAAGAAGAAGTGGACGAAGGAGAAGTCCACACTGCTCCTACCCGGAGGCGCCATCCACGCCTCACGAAAAAGACGAGGAGCCGCCGCAGACGAAGCTCCCGCTGCCTCCAGGGGAACGCCACCTCCAAGGGATATTCCGGTCCTCCCAGTGTTAGGGGAGAGAAGGAATACAAGGGAGAAGAGCAATGGAGGCGCGGTCCCGGATCAGGCGCCTGGTGCGGAGCTCAATCGGGAGGCCGAACTTCAAGGAGGGGAGACGTGATCCCGGATGAAACGCCTAGAGCGGAGTTCCGCCGGGGAGAACCTCCTTGTTGATCCCAGATGAAACGGCTAGTTGGCGGAAGTCGCGAAGGGCGCGCCTCCCGTTCCTTCGATGGGGGTCTCTCAACCATGCGCCGGAGAGGAGGCCCACGATCCATGGCAATCTGAACAGCTCCGGCTTGGCAGGCTCCATCGCACCTGCACCTATATTTATAGCCAAACTGCGGCCCCCCGGTCGTTCCGATGCGGGTGGCTCCAATAAATGCGGGCGCATTGAATCCGGAGCCGATCCGGCTCTCGAGGCGTATCTTCCCGCGATTTCCTAAGCGTCATTCTCCTTAATCGCATTCTTTGTGCAGGACACTCCGGGTGGCCTGTACCCCTAGGTCTACGTATCTCCGCTCGCGCCCAGGCCGCATCCGCCTCGAAGAACGCGCGTATCGCGGCCGCTTAACTGACACTCCTCGCAAGCAGCAACTGGCGATCCGATTTCCCAGGTAACCCCTCAATTAGCATTTAATGCCCATCTGGTGTTCCCCAGGCAACGCTTGGAGAGGAGGAGAAACACGATCGCAGCTGGCCACGGAGAAATCCCGTCGGGCGGCAAGCGACAGGCGCACGACTAGCGAGCGGAATTTCCCGAGGCTCGGCCCTCGGATGCCAGGCTAACCCGATGATCATCCCGGGAGCAGACTAGCCTGAAGCCCCGACCGGTCGCCTCGGCTTGCGCCAGCCTTGGCCGACCAATGAGCGGAATTTCCCGAGGCTCGGCCCTCGGATGCCAGGCTAACCCGATGATCATCCCGGGAGCAGACTAGCCTGAAGCCCCGACCGGTCGCCTCGGCTTGCGCCAGCCTTGGCCGACCAACGAGCGGAATTTCCCGAGGCTCGGCCCTCGGATGCCAGGCTAACCCGATGGTCATCCCGGGAGCAGACTAGCCTGAAGCCCCGACCGGTCGCCTCGGCTTGCGCCAGCCTTGGCCGACCAACGAGCGGAATTTTTCGAGGCTCGGCCCTCGGATGCCAGGCTAACCCGATGATCATCCCGGGAGCAGACTAGCCTGAAGCCCCGACCGGTCGCCTCGGCTTGCGCCAGCCTTGGCCGACCAACGAGCGGAATTTTCCGAGGCTCGGCCCTCGGATGCCAGGCTAACCCGATGATCATCCCGGGAGCAGACTAGCCTGAAGCCCCGACCGGTCGCCTCGGCTTGCGCCAGCCTTGGCCGACCAACGAGCGGAATTTCTCGAGGCTCGGCCCTCGGATGCCAGGCTAACCCGATGATCATCCCGGGAGCAGACTAGCCTGAAGCCCCGACCGGTCGCCTCGGCTTGCGCCAGCCTTGGCCCGACCAACGAGCGGAATTTCCCGAGGCTCGGCCCTCGGATGCCAGGCTAACCCGATGATCATCCCGAGAGCAGACTAGCCTGAAGCCCCGACCGGTCGCCTCGGCTTGCGCCAGCCTTAGCCGACCAACGAGCGGAATTTCCCGAGGCTCGGCCCTCGGATGCCAGGCTAACCCGATGATCATCCCGGGAGCAGACTAGCCTGAAGCCCCGACCGGTCGCCTCGGCTTGCGCCAGCCTTGGCCGACCAACGAGCGGAATCTCCCGAGGCTCGGCCCTCGGATGCCAGGCTAACCCGATGATCATCTCGGGAGCAGACTAGCCTGAAGCCCCGACCGGTCGCCTCGGCTTGTGCCAGCCTTGGCCGACCAACGAGCGGAATCTCCCGAGGCTCGGCCCTCGGATGCCAGGCTAACCTGATGATCATCCCGGGAGCAGACTAGCCTGAAGCCCCGACCGGTCGCCTCGGCTTGCGCCAGCCTTGGCCGACCAACGAGCAGAATTTCCTGAGGCCTAACCCTCGGATGCCTGGCCTAGCGCCGGAAGAATTTCCTAAGGCCTAACCCTCGGATGCCTGGCTTAGTGCCGGAAGAATTTCCTGAGGCCTAACCCTCGGATGCCTGGCTTAGCGCCGGAAGAATTTCCTGAGGCCTAACCCTCGGATGCCTGGCTTAGCGCCGGAAGAATTTCCTGAGGCCTAACCCTCGGATGCCTGGCTTAGCGCCGGAAGAATTTCCTGAGGCCTAACCCTCGGATGCCTGGCTTAGCGCCGGAAGAATTTCCTGAGGCCTAACCCTCGGATGCCTGGCTTAGCGCCGGAAGAATTTCCTGAGGCCTAACCCTCGATGCCTGGCTTAGCGCCGGAAGAATTTCCTGAGGCCTAACCCTCGGATGCCTGGCTTAGCGCCGGAAGAATTCCTGAGGCCTAACCCTCGATGCCTGGCTTAGCGCCGGAAGAACTTCCTGAGGCCTAACCCTCGGATGCCTGGCTTAGCGCCGGAAGAACTTCCTGAGGCCTAACCCTCGGATGCCTGGCTTAGCGCCGGAAGAATTTCCTGAGGCCTAACCCTCGGATGCCTGGCTTAGCGCCGGAAGAATTTCCTGAGGCCTAACCCTCGGATGCCTGGCTTAGCGCCGGAAGAATTTCCTGAGGCCTAACCCTCGGATGCCTGGTTTAGCGCCGGAAGAATTTCCTGAGGCCTAACCCTCGGATGCCTGGTTTAGCGCCGGAAGAATTTCCTGAGGCCTAACCCTCGGATGCCCTGGCTTAGTGCCGGAAGAATTTCCTGAGGCCTAACCCTCGGATGCCTGGCTTAGCGCCGGAAGAATTTCCTGAGGCCTAACCCTCGGATGCCTGGTTTAGTGCCGGAAGAATTTCCTGAGGCCTAACCCTCGGATGCCTGGCTTAGCGCCGGCAGAATTTCCTGAGGCCTAACCCTCAGATGCCTGGTTTAGCGCCGGAAGAATTTCCTGAGGCCTAACCCTCGGACGCCTGGCTGCCGAAGGGTCGCTCGCGCCCCAAAGGCGAATCGACGCCATTAAGGAAGGATGTCCGCCGAAATCCTCAGACTGCCAGGTCAGCAACAACCGCCATACGCCATAAAGAAGGCGGGGAGCTCGAAGCGCGCGCGCCTCTCCGAGGGATGGCAGCAATCTCGAAGCATCACTTCCTTCACCCGTTCCCCTTCTGGTTCCAGGCTCGGAAGTGGGGGGCTACTGTTACGGGGGAACTCAGCCACCATGCCCCACGTGACCGGCACGCGCGCCCAAGAAGACTACAGCTGCCCCTTGATCCAGTAACCCGACCCCGAGTCGGATATCTTCGGCTTCGCAGCCCGACCCCGAATCGGCTGCCCCTTGATCCAGCAGTCCGACCCCGAGTCGGATATCTTTGGCTTCGCAGCCCGACCCCGAGTCGGCTGCCCCTTGATCCAGCAATCCGACCCCGAGTCGGCAATCTCTCGACAACGACAGGCTGTTCCCCTGAAGCACGCCGCGACCCTCTGCTCCACTACTCCCTGCAACGGTCGTATCCGGCGCTGCTCCACGATCTCCTGTAACAGCCGTACAAAGCGGAGCTCCACTACGCCCTGTCATGGCCGTATCCAGCGCTGCCCCACGACGCCCTGTAACGGCCATGTCAGTGGCAACTCCATCGTGCCACACGATGACCAACCCCCCAGAAGGACCCCCCAGCCTGGTATATATGCGGCTGGGGGGAGAAGGGGGGAGGTAAGCAAGAACTTCCAGAGCATTCTCCTACTTGCTACTATTATCTCTCCTTCTCCTCCAATCTCCTCTGACTTGATCGTCGGAGGGCCCCCACTACCCCAGTGGTGGTGCGAGGCTTGCTTGCAGGTTTCCCGGTGGAAGGTGGAGCGCAATCAACACCAACCAAGGCAACTCAGACGAAATCCCGTTCACACCGCTGTGCCAATCGTTCTCGGTTTGGACCACCAGCAACAATTTCTAAAGACCCATTTTGTTCCAATTACAGAGTTATGCTTTGGTCTCTCAATTAATGTCCATACATTACTTCTTTTGAATTGATTTAATTCTTCTTGCATAGCATTTATCCAATTGGTATCTTTTTCAGCTTCTCCATAAGTCTTAGGTTCTAACTGTGAAACAAAAGTAAGATAATCATTTAAATTTCTAAGAGAGGATCGAGTTCTTACCCCTTGAGATGGATCATCAATGATTAAGTCTTTAGGGTGTCCATATGCATACCTCCATTCCTTTGGCAAGTCTTGAGATTGTGGTGGCACGCGATCATTTTTCTTATCTTGATTTGGCACGTCATCAAGATTCAATTTTTCAAAGTTAATAATTCCTGCATCATCATCAAGGATATTTTCTTTCCTAGCAAACTCACTATCAGACTCATCAAATATGATACTAACTGACTCTTCGACTACAAGAGTTTTTTTATTAAACACTCTGTATGCTCTGCTAGATGTGGAGTATCCTAAGAAGATACCTTCATCTGACTTGGCATCAAATTTACTTAGATCCTCCTTGCCATTGTTTAAAATGAAACATCTACATCCAAATACTCTAAGATATTTAGCGGTTGGTTTCTTATTCTTCCAAAGTTCATAAGGAGTTTTCTTGGTTATAGGTCGTATTAAAACCCGATTTAGAATATGGCAAGCAGTGCTTATAGCTTCAACCCAAAAGTACTTTGAAAGATTTGACTCGCACAACATTGTGCGTGCCATTTCTGCCAAGGTCCTATTTTTTCGTTCAACAATCCCATTTTATTGAGGCGTTCTAGGTGCTGAAAATTGATGTGAGATACCATTTTCATTACAAAATTCTTCAAAGTGTTGATTTTCAAATTCAGTTCCATGATCACTTCGAATTGCTATTAAGGTGGGCTTCTTTTCATTTATGATATTATTATAATGCTTCAAGAATGCTGAAAATGCTTCATTCTTATGTGCCAAAATGAAACCCATGTATATCTTGAAAAATCATCTACTATAACTAGTCCATACTTCTTCCCTCCTAGACTCGCAGTTAGGGCTGGAAGTGGGCTCGGGCCGGCCCGAAGCCCATCGGGTCGGGCCGCCCGCGGGCCGAGCTATGGGCTAGGGCCAATGCATTTCGGGCCGGGCTCGGGCTGAATAATTAAGCCCGTTTCTATTTCGGGCCGGGCTCGGGTATCTCATTGGCCCGGCCCGGGCCCGACCCAAGCCCGCGCCCATACTCAGCCCGAACGCGGCCCGTCCAAGCTCGAGCCCATATCAGCAATTTGCCCTAAAGGAAAACCTAAAGGCTTGAATCGCGACTCGCTCCGTCGCTCGTCACCATTTTCGACCCGAGGGATTTGCAGAGGCGGCGCGGACGAGCGGTGGAGGCGACGAGGCGCGGCGCGTGGAGCGGTGCAGGCGACGAGGCGTGGTCCGCTCGTCCACTCTTCCATTTCTCCGGTCGTCATCGTCGTCGTCGTCGTCGTCGACCGTCCCGGCCACCCTATCGTCGGCGAAGCTAGATTTTGAGGTACGATTTCTTCGTTTTGGCTGGGATCTTCTTCGTTTTGGTTGGGATCTTCTTCGTTTTGGTTGGGATTTGCCGAGGCGCAGAGTGGATGAGCGGCGGAGGCGTGGAGCTAGGGACCTAGGGTTTCTCCGCTTCCGGCTTCTCCTTCCGGTTTCTCCGCTTCCGGCTTCTCCTAATCTCCTTGCACTACTGTTTGATGATTTCTCTTTATGCTTTATAATTATGCTCGGTAGCAGCCTAGCAGGGTTTTAGTTGTGAGCATCAAAGGAGTATGGTTTTTAACAAATTTTAAGGGACCTCAACCTGCCTCTTTCTTACAGATAAAAGTGGCTGCTGATCCCCCTCAGGCCTCATGTGCTATGATGGAGCTCTTTATTCATTTTGTAGAGCATCATAAATTGATAATCTGATATATCTGTTGAGATGGTATGAACATATTGCGCGAGATATTCTGCTATGTCACCAAAAATATCAACTGAGATTGAACCGAAATATTGATGCCTATACTTTTTCATATTGGCAGATAATTTTTTAAAAAATAGTTCCTCAATTTTCTTTCTCGATATCTTGGCTAAGATAACAATATAGTCCTATATTGTGGTATCTTGACCGTGATGCAAAATATCTTATTTAATTATTTATATTATAAATTATTTTTTTAATATAAGTGCATGACAAGATAGTGATTTGTTATTATTTATTTGTTTATTTATTTATGGGTTCAATTTTCAAATGAGTTAGTAAATTTTAGTTGAACTGGCAAGTTGATCATCTTTGTTATGTTATAGCAACTGGAAGTTTTCATGCTTTTAATTATGATGCCTGCTGAGGAGAATTGTTACAATAGTTGCAATTTGTGATATTTATTTTGTTATTTGGGCAGATTATTTTTACTAATGTCTCATTCTAAAGTGGGTGAAAATGAGACTGTTGAAGATTTAAGGAATGAGGATGATAGAAATGAAGATACTGCTGAAAATATTTGTGACAATTCTTCTAGAAAAAGATCTTGGGTATGGAATCACTTTATCGAGGAAAAAAAATCTGAAGGGTCAATAGCTAAGTGCAAATATTGTAAAAAAGTTTTAAGTGGGAGCACTAAAGGAGAAACGAGTCATCTAAAATGCCATCTTGAAAATGTTTGCAAGAAGTATCAAAAGAATTCGACTAATCAGTTGCTCTTACTACCAAGTTCAAAAGATCCGATAAAGTGTTTCAAATTCAATCAAGAAGAGAGTAGAAAAATTCTTGCAAAATTTATCATATATGCTGAGCTTCCATTTCGTATTGTTGAGCACACTGTTTTTCTGGATTTTATGAGATCTCTTCAGCCATTATTCAAAATTATGGGTCGTAAGACTGTAAAACATGATTGTATGGCTTTGTATCAAGAAGAGAGGAAAAAATTGCATGATGTATTCAAGAACCTAAGTTCTCGAGTTAGTTTCACTACTGATATTTGGACATCAAATCAGAAAATCGGTTACATTTCTATCACAACACATTATATTGATTCTGACTTTACTCTGCATAAGAAGATTATTAGTTTCAAGAAACTTCCATACCCTCACACCAGCTTTGCAATTGAAGATGCTGTAAAAAAATATCTTGTTGAATGGGAATTGGATTATAAAATATGTGCTATTACTTTGGATAATTGCAGCACAAATGATGCTGTAATGAGAAGGCTCCGAGATCACTTTTGTTATTCAATGTTGTTTTGTGGGGAGTACAGTCATATTAGATGTTGTGCACATATATTAAATATTATGGTTCAGGATGGAATGAAAATCATTCATGAAGCTATTGAATGTATAAGAGAAATTGTTAGATATGTCTCTGCATCCCCATCTCGAATGCAAGCATTTAATGAAATTCTACAGCATATGAGACATCCTGCTAGAAAAGGACTCACTTTGGATGTTCCTACAAGATGGAATTCTACTTATGAAATGTTGCATGATGCACTTGGTTATAAAGATGCTCTTATTAGATATGCAACTGAGCATTCATGTGTATGCCCCACCAATGATGAATGGAAAAAGGCTTCTATAATTCTTAAATTTTTAGAAGCCTTTCTTGATGCCACTAAACTATTTTCTGGTTGTAAGTATCCCACATCCAATTTATACCTAAAAGAAGTTTGGGGAATTAGGGCTTTGTTGATGGATGAAAGTATCGATACTGATGAAACAGTGAAGCAATTAACAAATGAGATGCTAAAGAAGTTTAACAAATATTGGTCTCAGTGCAATAATTTGTTGGTAATTGCTTCTATTTTGGATCCCAGATCAAAGTTGATATTTGTAGAATTTTGTTATCAAAAGGCATTTGAGTTGGAGGAGTGCAAAGAAAAAGATTGATGATATTCGTGCTTGTCTTTTTCAATTGTATAATGAGTATGTAGATGCAACAAGAATGCATCCCTCTATGAGTTCAAGTGAGCGAACATCTAATTTTGGTGGACAAGGTGATATAAGTTCAGTTTCTTCCAAAAAAAAATTTGGTATGGATTTTGCTCAATTTAGAAGTCAGAGTTCTTCAAAACGCCCTAAGAGATCCGAGTTGGATAGTTATTTGGATGATGATGTACTTCCTGATTTGGAGAATAAAGAGTTTGACATCTTGGCTTGGTGGAAGAGCAATGCAGCAGTCTATCCTATACTATCAAGAATAGCTCGAGATGTTCTAGCTATTCCAGTCTCCACTGTTTCATCTGAGTCAGCATTCAGCACTGGTGGTAGAGTTGTGGATCAGTATCGAATCTCTTTGAGCCCTTCTACCGTAGAAGCCTTAGTGTGTACCCAAGATTGGCTTCGTGAACAATATGATGAAGGTATATAAATCTTTTAAATTTATCTAATATTTTTTATTTGCTTATTGTACTTATAATTTAAACATTTATGATTGATTTGTGCGTTAACAGTTGCAAATTGCTCGAGTTCTGTAACGTTGAATGTAGATGACAACACCCTGGACTCCTGGAGTGGGCAATTTGGGAGAACTGAATGACGATACCCTCATCAGATCTAGTTCATACCTAAAGTATCAAGTATGAAGTATGTTTGTTGATGGAGTATTTTCATGTGGATCATGGTTATTTGTTGCAAAATTTTATGAGAGTTGTATGTTTTTGAACTGCAGGCCTGAAGCTGACTTCAGGGGGTTTCTCTATTACATGGATATGATGAATATATTATTGTGCAGGGAACAACGACTTCAGGCCGATGATTTTTTTTATCCTCCTGTTTTTGATGGAATTCTTTTGTTTGGTTTCAGTTGTATCGTTGCAGTTGGTTGCATGGAATGAATTTTTTTGCAAGTTATCTTCAAACCATCAGATGCTATTTTGTTAATGATCTGTCTGATTGCCTACTTGGTCCATCTTATATTTGATTTAAGTTGAATAGGTTGTTTGCTTGTCGACATTTTTGCTTGTATATTTTCATGTACTTGTATTTGCACATACACCTCTGTGAAATTGTCCTCTGTGCAGCCGTGCAGGTGATCTGTCATTTGAGCGTATTAACTTTACCTCAGCAATGCAATCCAAAGGTACGGGCTCCTTACTACAATACTACTACACATTTGTCGAAGCATGTGTATCCACGCCTCCACACATTATTTATGCCTGTGCTGAGATGTACAATGTCTACACTTTCTTGAACCAGAGCACAATTATCATTTTTCTGCTATATAAGAATAGTCTCTAATGCTCTCTCTATTTGGAAGTAATTTCTTTCCTTCTTTTATCAAAATATCTGTCACTTTTAGAGTATGATCATCAGATACCAGCTTTTGAAACATGACGCCAACCTGTAATTCGAATGGAGAAAGCATGTAAGACAAGCATAAATAATATATGGAACTGATAAAATTAGCATGTGAATTGCAGCAAACGAGCTGGCCCAAACGGGCTCGCCGGGCTCGGGATCGGGCCGGGCTGGGGATCGGGCCGGGCTCGGGATCGGGCTGGCCCAAACGGGCCGGCCCAGGTTAGGGCCCAACTGGGCCGGCCCAAATGGGCTCGGGCCGGGCTCGGGCCTTGTTCCTTAAAAATTTTTCAGGCCCTGGCCCGGCCCGAAGCCCGGAAAAAAAATTTGGGCCGGGCTTGGGTAGGGGTTTGGCCCGACCCGGCCCGGCCCACTTCCAGCCCTACTCGCAGTTCTAGTGGGTCCAAATAGATCCATATGTATGAGTTCAAAAGGCCTAATTGTTGATACTATATTCTTTGATTTGAAGGATGATTTTGTTTGTTTTCCTAATGAGCATGGTCCACAAATTTTGTCATTTTCAAAGATCAATTTTAGCACATCTTTTATTAATTCCTTCTTGACTAGTTTTGATATTAAATCCATACTAGCATGTCCTAGTCTACGATGCCAAAGCCAACTTGTTTCATTTTTCTTTTCTTCATTAGTAATTAAACATAATCTATTTTTCTTGCCTAATTCATCAAGATCTACTATGTAAATATTTCTTTGCCTTTGTCCTATAAGTACAATGCTATTATCTTTAGGATTTGTGATTATGCATACTGATGCTTCAAATGTGACTTTAAACCCTTTATCACAAAATTGACTTATGCTAAGTAGGTTATGTTTCAAACCATTAACTAATAAGACATTTTCTATGAAGGTAGATGGAGTAATGAAAATTTTACCCTTTCCAATGATATACCCTTTTTCATTGTCTCCATAGGTTACTACTCCACCCTTCTTAGACTCCAAGGTGACAAATTGGTCTACGTCACCGGTCATGTGTCTTGAACAGCCGCTATCTAGATATCATCGTTTATCCATCTTATTAGCTGCAAGACACCCCTGCAATTAAGATCAAGAATGAGCTTTAGGTACCTAAACTATGTTGGGTCCTTTAGGGTTAGTACTTGATGTTCCTTTTGGAACCCAAACTTTCTTGGATTTAAGCTTATAATTGTTACTCAATTTGTTGTAGCTAGACTTTCTATAGTTACATTCATATGCTTTATGTCCTAATTTATTGCAACAATGGCAAGTTATATTTTCATTTTTAGCTTTTACAAATATGTTCTTTAAGTATTTTTGTTTTCTATTTATTTTATATCCTAATCCAGCTTTATCATATACAGCTTTTTGACTATCAAGAATCATATTTAATTTGGTTGAGCTAAGTGTAAACTTGTCTACTAAGGATTTATATTTTTCAGCATCTTCTTTTAACTTGACATTTTCAGCAATTAGATTCTTGGTTTCATTTGTGAGTCTCCTACTTAATGTTTCATAATTATTAGATAGTTTCAGCTTATCTTTGATGAGAGATTGATTTTCTTCTTTTAGAACTTTATTTTTATTGATCAGTTTTTTGTGTTCTTCCATGAGTTCTAAAAATGCATCATGTAATTAATCAACAGTAAAATCACATTCAAGTTCAGAATCTACCTCATCGTCATTGGCCATATGGCAGATTTGGGCCGTCTCTTGATGATCTTCCTCTTCCGAACTTGACTCCTCACTTTCACTCCATTCAGCCATGAAGTTCTTCTTCTTAAATTTTCTTGCCATCCACTTTAATTCCGGACAATCTATCTTAAAATGCCCGGGCTTGTTACACTCATAACAAATTGGTGTTTCCTTTTCTTTCTCTTTGTCCTTACCCTTTTCTTTGCTTGAGCTACCTTTGAAGAAGGGATTCTTTTTATGAAATCTCTTCTTACCTCTCATAAATTTTCTGAATTTTCTTCCAAGCATAGTCATTCCTTCTTCATCAAGTTCATCATCATCATCAGATTCTTCCGATTCAGTTTCTTGTTTTGGAGTGGTAGACTTTAGGGCAATGGTCTTTCTTCTCTTGACCTCATCTTCTGAATTTTGCCTCATGGTCAACTCATGGCTCATGAGTGATCCTAGAAGTTCCTCCAATTGCAGTGTATTGAGGTCCTTTGCTTCCTGAATTGCGGTTACCTTGGCCTCCCAAACTCTTGGTAGAGACCTGAGAATTTTTCGCACCAATTCAGAGTTAGTATAAGACTTTCCTAGAGTCTTTAGCCCATTTATGATTTTCGTAAAACGAGTAAACATTTCAGTTATGGACTCAGTGGATTTCATTTTAAACAGCTCATACTTATGTACTAATATGTTTATTTTTGACTCCTTAACTTGATTGGTTCCTTCATGTGTGACCTCAAGTTTATCCCAAATTTCTTTTGCGGTGATGCATGTAGATATTCTATTGAATTCACTTACATCTAGTGAACAGTAAAGTACATTTATTGCTTTAGCATTTAATTGTGCTAGTCTTCTATCATTCTCATTCCAATCCATTTCTGGTTTGGGAATGATAGTGCCCTCTATACTAATTATGGGTGTGTGAGGTCCTCTAGTTATAATACACCACAATTCATAGTCTAGAGCTTGAATGAATATCCTCATCCTAACTTTCCAGTATGTGTAATTAGTGCCATTAAATAGAGGAGGTCTATTTGTGGATTGCCCCTCACTCATAGAACATCCCACTTGGGTTGTCATGATCTTTGTCTCTTAATTGTGAGATCAACAAATACTATATGAGCACCTCGCTCTGATACCACTTGTTGCCCAAGGTGACAAGCCAAGAGGGGGGGTGAATTGGTTTCTCTTAATTTTTACTATCTTACTTCTGTCAATTGATGAGTGAGTGAAATTAGAACAATGCACAATACAAACACACAAGAAGTATAGTGGTTCGGTGCTCTCCTAAGCACCTACATCCACTCTCCAAGCGATCCGTTGGGAATTCACTATAATCCCGTGGATTACAGTTGGATTGTTTTTTGGGCTCACAATCCAAAAATCTTTACACTTTGGTTTTTCGGGATCACCAAGAATCTATATTGGTTTTACGGGCTCACCAACGAACCTTCACAATTGATTTTACAGGTTCACCAATAAACCTACACCGTTGGTTTTGCGGGCTCACCAACAAACCTTTACAAGGTGATTAATAAAAAGAAAGAAGAAAGTTGAAGCTCCTAGATGAGCAAATATAACATATATAAGCTACAAAGAAGAGTTTAGAGAATAGTTATCGCTTGATGAGACTTCTCTCTTCTTTGTCAAGAATGCTTCACTCTTCAAGGGTGGATGGAGCTTTTGATATCTCTTGGAGTCTGCTCAACTACTTCCTTTTTGACTCTTGAATGAAGCACTTGGATGAAGAAGATTAGGGCACTTCTCTTTCTTGTGTAAGCTTTGATATTTTGCAAAAGAATACTTCCTCTGATGAATAGTGTCACTTTAAATAGTTTCTTTCATCTATTGGACAAGCCCCAATGGTTAGAATTCAAAAACTAGCCGTTACTAACTGTTGGAAGGTCAAAAAGTACTTCTGCAGAACTAGCCGTTATGCTTCTGCCCGTGCTTGGGTCGACTCAACTTTTACTGGGGTCGACCCAACTTTCACTTGGGTCGACTCAACTTTTACTGGGGTCGACTCAGCTTTCACTTGGGTCGACTCATGCAACATTGGGGTCGACCCTCTCAGAAACCATTGAACCTTGCATTTCAGCCTTCCTTCACTTGGGTCGACTCAACACTTTTTGGGTCGACTCAAGATTCAGTTGGGTCGACTCAACTTCCACTTGGGTCGACCCTCTCAGGGTTTCCAGAGAATCTATTTTTGAATGTCATTGCCTTTGGGTCGACTCATGTTAACTTGGGGTCGACTCAAGTTTGGGTCGACTCAAGTTTCATTAGGGTCGACCCTCTCAGGGTTTCCAGAGAACTATTTTCTTGAGGCTTGAGGATTGGGTCGACTCATCCTTTTCTTGGGTCGACCCAAGTACTGTTCATCTGTGCCATTTTTGCAGAAGTGTGCCAGATGGTTTCTTGATGTGCCGGGGTCGACTCAATCAATCTTGGGGTCGACTCAATCCACACTTTGCTGCAACTTAAGGTTAGATTCATCCATATAATCAATGAAATAAACTTTAAACAATTTTGAATATATGTCATGGTAGTGCTACATACTCCAAACAATGAAAATTACTATTCTCCACTTAAGAGTATGTTTCACTTGAAACTTTGCCGAATTAGAATTTAGAGTTCACTATCCCTTTCCTATCGCAAATTTTATCTCATTATACTAATGTATCGAGAGTGACGGACTTATTAATGATGTATCGAATTAACTCGTAACATACTCTTAATCATTGTATTAATCATCAAAATCCATTATCATCCTCAGGATCTTCATCCATCTTCATCCTTCTTCTTCCTCCTCCCAAGCACAATCAAGAGTTGATTAAAAGGAAAGAAATCAGCCATCAAAAGAAGTCTCTGCAAGGGAGCTAGCATCCTGAGGAGACAAGAAAGCTTTGATCGGATCTCTACTTCGTGTGGATACCCGTAGAGGCCGGACGCGTGAACGGCTTCAAGCAAACCTGAGGATGATAGTGTTATTTTGATGATTAACAAGCAATTCTCTAGAGTATGCTATAAGTTAAAATTGATACTTCATTTATAAGTTCATTGCTCTCAGTACATTTGCTTAATTGGAAATATATATATGGTCTTGTTCATTTGGATGAAACTAACCTCGAGAATGCAGCAAAGTGTGGATTGAGTCGACCCATAGGTTGATTGGGTCGACCCCGGCACATCGAGGAATCATCTGGCACACTCCTGCAAAAACAGCACAAATGAACAGTGAGTTGGGTCGACCCAAGGTAAGCAAGAGTCGACCCAACCTCCAAAGAACCTCAAAATGCAAAGGAAGAATGCTCTCTGGATTTACTGAGAGGGTCGACCCAAGAAGAAGTTGAGTCGACCCAAGTAAACCTTGAGTCGACCCAAGGAAAGGTTGAGTCGACCCAAGTGAAGAAAGGCTGAAATTCAAGGCTCTGAATTTTCTGAAGCTGACCTTGGGTCGACCCAAAGAAAGGTTGGGTCGACCCAAGGCAACAGAAGGCTGAATTTCAAGTTTCTGTGTTTTCTGAGAGGGTCGACCCAAGAAATGGTTGAGTCGACCCAAGTAAAGGTTGGGTCGACCCAAGGACAGGTTGAGCCGACCCAAACACGGGCTGAACATAACGGCTAGTTGTGCAGAAATGCTTTTTGGACTCCCAATGGCTATAAACGGCTAGTTTCTTCAATCCAACGGTCAGAAAGGACTATTTGGAGGTTGGAGAAGTATTTAAGAGGGAGTATTCATCAGAGAAAGCAAGCTTTTGGGAAAATACATTAAGTGCATTCAAGAGAGAACCCTAGCAAGGCAAGCTTCATCCAAGTGCTTCATTCAAGAATCAAAGAAAGGGATTGAGCAGATTCAAAGAGGCATCAAGAGCTCCATCCTCCCTTGAAGAGTGAAGCATCCTTGACAAAGAAGAGCAAAGCCACTTCAAAGCGATAAATACTTTCTAACTCTTCTTTGTAGTTTATATTGTTTCATATGCTCATTTAGGAGTTTGAATCTTTTCTTTTCATTTGTTAAACACTTTGTAAAGGTTCGTTGGTAAGCCCGCAAAACCAACAAAGGTTTTTGGTGAACCCGGAAAACCAAAGTGCAAAGGTTCGTTGGTGAGCCCGCAAAACCAACAAAGGTTTTTGGTGAACCCGGAAAACCAAAGTGTAAAGGTTCGTTGGTGAGCCCGCAAAACCAACAAAGGTTTTTGGTGAACCCGGAAAACCAAAGTGTATAGGTTCGTTGGTGAGCCCGTAAAACTAACAAAGGTTTTTGGATTGTGAGCCCGGAAAACAATCCAACTGTAATCCGCGAGATTATAGTGAATTCCCAAGGGGTCGCTTGGGGAGTGGACGTAGGTGCTAAGGAGAGCACCGAACCACTATATATTGTTGTGTTTGTGTTGTGCATGTGCTTACATTTATTCTTGCATTATCTTCCATCTTTGTTCTAGTTTACTCATTCAAATAATTTAAGAAAGCATCCACCGCACTTAATTAAGAAAACTTTTAAAACACCAAAATTTAAAAGAAACCAATTCACCCCCCCCTCTTGGCTTGTCACCTTGGGCAACAAGTGGTATCAGAGCAAGGTGCTCTAATAGTACTCATTGATCTCACAATCAAGAGTTAAAGATCATGACAACCCAAGTGGGATGTTCTATGAGTGAGGGATAATTAATTGATAGACCTCCACTATTTGATGGTATAAACTACACATATTGGAAAGCACGCATGCGCATTTTCATTCAAGCACATGACTACGATTTATGGAGTATCATAGTCAATGGGCTACACACAAACACTAATCATGATAAAGAAAGGGCTCAGCAAAATGCAAAAGCCATGAATATTCTATTTTGTGCGTTAAATGATAGTGAATTTAATTACATATCTTCTTGCATAACTGCTAAAGACATATGGAATATGTTAGAGATTAAATATGAAAGCACTAACATTTTTAGCAAATCAAAAATTAGCTTTGAAGAAGATGAGAGGCAAGCAGATATTGAAAATCTATGCCTTGTGGGACACAAGAACGAGGTATGTGTTGAAACACAAAGTGTCTCCTCTTCTGAATATGAAGTATATGATAAAACTGAAGATGATTTTACATTCGATGAACTTCATGATGCTTTTTCTGATTTGTATTTAGAACATAAGAAACTTATTTGTAGGAACAAGAACTTGAAGAATGAAAATCAAATTCTAATAGATGAAAAACTAAAACTAAATAATAAAATTGAAATCTTAATTAAAGAAAATAAAGAACTAAATCAGAGAAATCAACTTCTCACTGAAAGCCATGATAAACTTAAGAAAAACAATGGATTGCTTTCAGAAGATAATGAAAAATTAACTAAAGAAGTTGATAATTTGAAATCTACTGTTGAAAGATTCACTCCCAGCTCTGAAAAACTGAATTTAATGATAGAAAACTCAAGAGCTGTATATGACAAAGCTGGATTGGGATATCAACCTTGGTACACTCAAAAATCTTTCGAGAATATATTTCTTAAATCCTCCACTATTCATCCTAAAACGATTTTTCACAAATCTGGTGAAACTAATAAACAGAAACAGAAAACTGAAAATTCATTATCTATTTTTGCTAAATCTATGTTGTTTAAATTTAGCAAGAGTATGCAGAAGTATATTACTTGTACTCCTAAAACCTGCAAACTAATAGATAAAATGGTAATTAAGAGAATATGGGTTCCAAAAGGAACAATTATAGCTAACCTGCAAGGACCCAAAAGAGCTTGGGTTTCTAAGTTGAAAACATGATCATTGTTAGCAAATGTGTCTAGCTACCCAAGATTCCAATGAAAGATGTTATCTGGACAATGGGTTCTCTAGACACGTGTTAAAGAATAGAACTTAAAATATAATTAAGAAGAGTGACCAAAATGGAAGAAATAATGAAATTAGTAATCCTTGCATCCTCTCATATTGAAATTGTAGCTAGTATTAATCATTTCTGTGATATAGGCGATACTCTTGGTATGAAATGAAAATATATCCAAATCACTCCATCTTCCTATATTATGCTTCAGTTATTGATGGATAATTTGCTTAATCAATACTCTTAGAATAACTCTTTGAATTATCTATATGCTTGATTGAGAGTTGTTATCCATGGCATTATCCTTTATTGATCATAAACATAAGAATGTCTACTTGGTATTTTTTTTAAATATATGTATTAAGAATACCAAGATTAAAGAGTCTAGTTTTGGCATATAAAATCAACTCATACTAGTATGGACTTAATCTCAAAAGACCTTGTCATTGGTTCACTTAGATTAATTTTTGCAAGGTCAAAGTTTGCTATGTATGTCATCTAGAAAAACAAACTAGAATCATTTCTAAATCTGAAAATATTGTTTTCACCTTTTAGCCTTTGAAAACTCTTCATAAGAACTTATTTGGATCTCTAGGATTGTGAACCCAGGAGATAAGCTTTCTGATTTTGTAATTGTGGAAAATTTCTCAAAGCTAGTATTGGTTTTGTTCTTGGCACTTAAATTAAAATATTTTCTGCATTGGCACAAACTCACAAAAAGGGTTCAAATGAAAAAGGTTTGCAAACTATGAAATCCTGGCATAGTTTTGAAAACCAATTTCTTATAGAGTTGTGCACAGAAAATAATATTGAATACAATTGTTTCTACACCAAGAACACCATAAATAAAATAGAGTTGATAGAATCCTTGAAGAAATGAAAAAGACAATGTTGTATGATAGTCATCTACTTAAATAATTTCTGTTAAAAGCTATCATCATTGCTTGTCATACATATGGTTTCTATTAGAAAACTCCTTTTGATCGTCTGAAAAATAGAAAATGATATATTGTATATCTTTTATATTTTTCAGTCATACATGTCATGCTTGATATATTCTTATGAAAATAATGTCAAATCTGGTAAAACAAATATTCCTTTGGATATTACTCTTCAAGCAATGCATATAGAATATTCAATGAAAAGATACTAGTTGTAGAGATATCAATTCATACTATTCTTATTAAAACTAGATCCTTTATTGAGAATATAGTTTATCATTTTGATTCTATGTAACAATCAGAATTTTGATAGACACAACTATTTAAGATAATTTGATTAAAACTTAACTGGTATATCTTATTAATAATTATCTTAAGCAAATAGAATCTAAGCTAAATTGCTTCTGACAATAAGAAATTGATTTGATCTTGATGAATCTTTCTATTGCCTCACATGCTTGTCCTTGAACCATTTTACTTAATGAAGTTATCTCTTTAGTTCAAGTGACTTGTGCTTGCTTATATTTAGGCAATCTCTTGAGTAAAGTGACTCAAATTCAATTATTGTCATGTCTCATGTTGAGTCATCTAGTTAAGAAATATGTTGTATGAATGTTTTTGTATCCTAGAGAACCTAATGAATTGCCTTCAAGAAAAGAAAAAGATTTTGCTAATGATACAGGATTTGTGAGCAAGAAATTTCAACTTGAAGGACACCTCGATGAAAGATACAATAAACATTCCCTTGGAAACAAAAAAAAAGAAGATTTTCTTCAGCCAAGGGAATAAAGAATCTAAAAGGTATTTGGCTTGAAGAATACTAAATGCACTGGTAATCTAAACTCTTCTCTTGTGAGTTAGTTGAGCAAAATCAATAGTCTGAAATTATATGGTAGCATGATTAAACATTTAATTGCTAATCTTCTTGATATCATGCTTCATTCTCATGCTAATGATAATTGTTTCATGGTATGATTAAATTGAAGTTCACTTTTGCCTGTATAATGCATAACCATGAAATACACAAGTTTATGCCTCAAGTTTCTAATTCAAAATAACTTGTGATAAGCTATGAATCATTGGGCATAATGAAAATGCTGTTTGCATGATATATATTTATATGCAGCATATTAGATTAATTCTTTATTCTGCTCTTTCATGTAACTACTTGAAAATAACAAAAAGAGAGAGAGATAAAGAAAAAAAAAATGAACATTGCTCAGAAGAAGTAAAAGCTAAGTAAATACTCCAATCTTAAGTAAAAGCAGCGCAAGCATAATATATTCAGCATATTTGTGAGACTTGTGTGAACATTCTTTTGGAAGGGATAAAATCCGTAATTAATTATATTTAAATAGGGAGAGTTTGGAGTGAATATCTTGTTGCTAAAGAAAACAGTTGAACATTTCTACATTGCTCATTATAGGGATGGTGTCAATGGGGAGGCTAGTGGTAGTACCCGGCACTATTTGACCCAACTATTCGGTGTAGGGCATATTAGGGACGGCACAAGAGGGAGGCTAGTGGTAGTACCTCGTGCCCCTTCCAACTCCACCGGATAGGGAGCAAATAGAGTATAGAGCATAGAAAAGTAATACCAAAAGAAATGAAGATTAGAATGTTCACTAAATGGTTAAAGGAAGAAATTCAAAAATACGGAAATGAATGACAAGATAAATAAAAGTATATATAAAGCTTGTGAAAAGCCAAATGAAGTTTCGATCACTTGAAAACACACCTTAAGGATAAAATCAGTGTAGAATTATATATAAATAGGGAGAGTTTATTTGAAAAGAATAAATTTTGATCTTTGACATGCTTGCTCTTAATGTTTTAATACATGATGTTATGACTTAATGCATATTATGTTTTGCATGTGACATGATATTTTGAATTATGTGTCTTCAATATTCAAATACCAAAGATCTTTCCTGAATATAACTTGTAATGCTTCATGCCTATAAAATTTGATTGAAACATATTACTACCAACAACAACATCATTCTGTTTTAATGAATATATTTTGAAAAATAAAAGAAAAGCATAATTTGAATTTGCAAATTAGGCAAAATGAATTGATTCTGATTTATCTTTTATCTTGCCTAACATTAGAACATCATGTCCTCCAATTTGTACCAAAATTTAATATGAATTACAAAGATTCTGGATGTGCTCTAATGTTCTTGAAATATGTATTTTCAATCGTAATGATTTAAGATGAGCTACAATGAGAAGATACATATCTCAAATTACAACTTTGAAAGCCTCCTTGAGAATCTTTATGAAATTCAGAATCTGATTTTATATAAAAGCTTAAACTCAACATGAATTTCTAGATAAAATTACAGCTTAAGAAAAATAGAATAATTCTGATGCCTTGATTGCTTGCCCCGATACGCATCTGAAACATATCATTTCTTATCTTCAAAGTGTACTAATATTGGTCTGAATGATGTGTCTTTTGATGATCTTGATTGCAAACAAATATTTTAATATATGATTTTATTTTGATATTGAAAAGATTTATTGTGCTTCATATATTATATTGCTGAAAAACCTTGATTAAGAAATTGAGTTCTATAAATATATATACTTCAATGATCATCTATATATTTTTTCCTCTCCTACATTGTTAAAGACTTTCATCAAAATATATATGTATATATATTATTAAAAGAGTGAATGATCTCAAGTCTAGAAATATTTCAGCTCACTCAAATGATTCTTAAAAGAAAGAAAATGTAAATGCTTTTGAAAGAATTTGAGCTTCAAATGAATCATTTTCTGATTAATATTTCAGTACATTTTCTCAAAGATTAAGAGGAAGCATAACTTGTTCTTAAAAGATTAAAAAGAGTGATTGCTATAAATTTTGAATAATTCTAGATCACTCTACATTCTTGATATCATAAAGGTTCAGTTTTATTCACGTTTATCATTAAAATCTGAAATTCAACTAAAGATAAGAGAAAGAATACTAAATGTGAAGTGGTATTAAACTTTGTGCTTCGTTGAATATCTTTTGAAAGTTGGATTTTTATCTGTACTTAATTGGTAAATCACTTGTTTTGAAAACTAAGTGAAAAGGATTCCATTTGTCTTAGTATTGGAAATTTACTTTGGAATCTACTAATGAGTTCTTATTGGCTTGCACTTTAGTGTTTCAATCATGAGCCAATTCATTTTAATTGATTTTGATGCTATGATCTTTAAAGGAGTAAAAGAAAGTCTTTAAGAGAGGTTTAAAAGAACTTTCAAAGCCCTGAATTTTATATATCCTACATTGCATAAATTCACGTTTTGGTATCTATGCCCCAATACTTTTATATCATGAAAGAACTTTAAAGTCATTAAGAATTAAGGATTCAACATAATCTTATATTTTTCAAGTATATAAGGTTTGATCTTTATTTGATCTTATACTATACTCTGAAAATTAATTAGATTGCTCTCATTTTGCTATATACTTAATATATTAAAAAAAAAATGTTGGATTTTCATCCGTGCCTTTCTTTGAATATTACTCTTAATACTCCTTGAAATAACTTGAAAAAGATTCCATCTACACTTGATTTCAAAACTATCTTTGGAATCTACATTTTGAGATCACTTCTGGCTTATATCCTAAATATCTCATTCCTAAAGCCAAACACATAGAAATAAGATATGATTTTATTAGGGATCATGTGCAAAATGAAAACATATGTATTGAGCATATATGTACCGAAAAACAATTAGCTCACATATTCACAAAACCCTTGAGTGAAGATAGAGTCTGCACGCTAAGGAGGAAATTAGGCATATGTGATCTTTTTTATTGAAGAGATATAAAAGGGAGCAAGCAATCTCATGATACATTCCTCCAATTTCTAAAAACCCATGAAACATGAGTCAAACTTGTCATCTATAGATTCCCTACTCATGTATCATTGTCCTAGAAAGAATTTATAAGGATTGGAAGCTAGAAAAATTTTTAGAAGCAAAAAGGAAGAGAAAAGAAAAATTCTGCACTTGGGTCGACCCAACCCAGAATAGGGTCGACCCAACGTTGAGTCGACCCAAGAAAATTCTTGAGTCGACCCAACGTCGGGACCCCATTATTAAAAGGGGACCCGTGAGCTATCTAGGGCACTGTTTACCCTTTGTCCTCTTCCGAAAACCCTATTTCCCACTCTCAAATCTTCTCCAATCATCTCCAAACAGTAGATTACTTCAAGATCTTGGAGAAATGGGACCCGAGAGAGCCGTAGCCAAGCGATCCGAGAGAGTCTCACGATCTTGTTTAGAGACTAGGATATGTATCTGATTCTCATATGTATTTGGTGGTTATCATGCATCTTTAAATCTTGATTGAGGAACATTGTACTTATTTTTATTTTGGATATTAATGTATGAAAATGTTCCTATTTTGATCAATGAAGTCCGAAGATTGTTCCTTATTGCATCTTTTCCCATATATATGTTTTTGATGATAACAAAAAGGGGGAGAAGAGAAGGAAGAGTATATAAAGGAGAAGAGAAGAAAAGAGTATATAAAAGGGGAGAAGAAAAGATAGAGTATTCAATTTAAGAAAAGAAAGAGTATTTCATTTGAATTTGAGAAGTTAAGAAAGAGTATTAATTTTGTGAGAAAAGAGTGAATAAAGAAGTTATGAAAAGAAAAGAGAAATAAATGGGCAAACAAATTGAAAATCATATAAGAAAGCTTATACATCTAAGGGGGAGCAATTTGTAACAATGAAATTATTTAAATCAAAAATCTCTATCACAATTCAGAATTTGGCACATAAAAATTCAGAATTTGGCACGCACCTCTCGCACCCCGATACATAGCCTGAAACTCATATTTTATCTCAAATTTTTGAAGTTTCATTGCTAATGAATTATAAATGAAAGGGGGAGCCATTCAAAAAAAATCAAATTGGCAAATTTTGAATGATATAGGGGGAGATTTCACTTATATATATGAAAAGCTGAAATTCTGAAATTCAATCCCTTTTATAAACTGATTTTAAAGACAAGTATCAATAGGCTTATACTCTTTATTTTGTAATCATCAAAAAGGGGGAGATGAGGATGATAGTGTTATTTTGATGATTAACAAGCAATTCTCTAGAGTATGCTATAAGTTAAAATTGATACTTCATTTATAAGTTCATTGCTCTCAGTACATTTGCTTAATTGGAAATATATATATGGTCTTGTTCATTTGGATGAAACTAACCTCGAGAATGCAGCAAAGTGTGGATTGAGTCGACCCATAGGTTGATTGGGTCGACCCCGGCACATCGAGGAATCATCTGGCACACTCCTGCAAAACAGCACAAATGAACAGTGAGTTGGGTCGACCCAAGGTAAGCAAGAGTCGACCCAACCTCCAAAGAACCTCAAAATGCAAAGGAAGAATGCTCTCTGGATTTACTGAGAGGGTCGACCTAAGAAGAAGTTGAGTCGACCCAAGTAAACCTTGAGTCGACCCAAGGAAAGGTTGAGTCGACCCAAGTGAAGAAAGGCTGAAATTCAAGGCTCTGAATTTTCTGAAGCTGACCTTGGGTCGACCCAAAGAAAGGTTGGGTCGACCCAAGGCAACAGAAGGCTGAATTTCAAGTTTCTGTGTTTTCTGAGAGGGTCGACCCAAGAAATGGTTGAGTCGACCCAAGTAAAGGTTGGGTCGACCCAAGGACAGGTTGAGCCGACCCAAACACGGCTGAACATAACGGCTAGTTGTGCAGAAATGCTTTTTGGACTCCCAACGGCTATAAACGGCTAGTTTCTTCAATCCAACGGTCAGAAAGGACTATTTGGAGGTTGGAGAAGTATTAAGAGGGAGTATTCATCAGAGGAAGCAAGCTTTTGGGAAAATACATTAAGTGCATTCAGAGAGAACCTTAGCAAGGCAAGCTTCATCCAAGTGCTTCATTCAAGAATCAAAGAAAGGGATTGAGCAGATTCAAAGAGGCATCAAGAGCTCCATCCTCCCTTGAAGAGTGAAGCATCCTTGACAAAGAAGAGCAAAGCCACTTCAAAGCGATAAATACTTTCTAACTCTTCTTTGTAGTTTATATTGTTTCATATGCTCATTTAGGAGTTTGAATCTTTTCTTTTCATTTGTTAAACACTTTGTAAAGGTTCGTTGGTAAGCCCGCAAAACCAACAAAGGTTTTTGGTGAACCCGGAAAACCAAAGTGCAAAGGTTCGTGGTGAGCCCGCAAAACCAACAAAGGTTTTGGTGGAACCCGGAAAACCAAAAGTGTAAAGGTTCGTTGGTGAGCCCGCAAAACCAACAAAGGTTTTTGGTGAACCCGGAAAACCAAAGTGTATAGGTTCGTTGGTGAGCCCGTAAAACCAACAAAGATTTTTGGATTGTGAGCCCGGAAAACAATCCAACTGTAAATCCGCGAGATTATAGTGAATTCCCAAGGGGTCGCTTGGGGAGGTGGACGTAGGTGCTAAGGAGAGCACCGAACCAACTATATATTGTTGTGTTTTGTGTTGTGGCATGTGCTTACATTTATTCTTGCATTATCTTCCATCTTTGTCTAGTGTTAACTCATTCAAATAATTAAGAAAGCATCCACCGCACTTAATTAAGAAAACTTTTAAAACACCAAAATTTTAAAAGAAACCAATTCACCCCCCCTCTTGGGCTTGTCACCTGGGGCAACAAAACCTTCATCCTAACCACGAACTTCAGTTTTCGGGTGGATCATTCTACCTGCACAAGGTGAAGATCTGATCTTCATAATTGTTTTAAAAGTTTTTAAATCCTTATCTAACTACGAACGGTTTTTGAAACAACGTCATCGGATGAACGGTTGATCCCGCGGCATGCCTCTTCCGCTGCATCTGAATTTTTCTTAAATTTTCTGCGGCTATGGGCGGTTCTAACAGGAAGACGCTCGAAAATCCTGGTGACAAACACCGTTCTCCATTGTTGACCCTTGAAGAGTCATGGGGATCTCGGCCTGTGGGACACAGGTCCGTCTGGAAGGAGCGCTGATCGGACATGAACCTGTGGAGGCGGTATAAGAGGGGCTTCCACGCACTGTAGGCCTTGGACTGCTGCTGCTAGTGCCTGGGACTTGCTGCCACCAGCGTGTTGGAATTGCTCAGGCTGGATCTCAGGAACTTGATCCGGCCGGAGGCCTTGGTGGTGGTTCTGGACTGAGTGCCAGAACTCGGTGCATGATGTCGAGAGGCGTTAGAGGGCTCCCTCTACTTCTCAGTCTCATGATCACGACTCAGGCCCTTCCTGTAGTGCCAACTGTTGCTGAAAATTGGACCGGAGACCGCGGACCGAGAAGGAGGAGCTCCGCTTGGGTGCCGGGTGGCGGATGGCTATCTCCGGCAGACCTACAAGAAGCCTGTCGCCGGGTTCCGGCGTAGGCCCTCCGATGCTTAAGTCAAGGGAGGGTTTTTTAATGGAGAGAAATAATGGAGAGAAACAATATCGGGATGTATTTTTTTGGCCGGGAAGGAAGAAGAAGTCCCCTGCATAGAGCTCCTCCCTTTTTTATAGGGAGGGGATGTAGCGTTACCTGTGATCGGGCTTGATCGTGCGAATCAATGAATTACCGTAAACGGATCTCGAGATTTCGGGCTAGCTGGGGCGGTCCGTTGAGATCGTGTGAATTTAATTTTGACAGCTGTTGAGGCGGAGATCGCAAAATTTGATCCTGGATATGGAGGGCTTGATTTCGGTGCAGTGGGGTCGGTTTCTTTCTTTGACTGGGTCTTTCTTGCCTTAAGCGTCGATCGGGGCTTAACTCAGCCAAGGACCATGCCTGCCTATGTCATGCCGAGGTCGAGGTTGTGAGGCTCTAGGGTCATCAGTGCCGAGACCGAACGCTCTGAGGTCGGGCGCTTTGAGGTCGTGACTGCTGAGAGTATGCTTGCTGTCGTTACGTTCGTCATCAAGTATCGCGATTTGACCAATGCTTTGAATGATCCATTTTTCTCCAACAAATATCAATTTAGATATGCATAAATTAATATGATGATATTAGTTTAGAATATATAATAGTATATATTTTAGATAGATATTATCTCAAGTATAAAATTCTACGTATATCAATATATATAGGTATAATTGATACTTAACATTAATAATAGTATGAACTCCATTATTTATCACTCATTACTACTTATCATTAAAGAAGTAAGTAATATAATACTCACTTATAATATATATATCTATTAATGTAGGTAATTATTTAAAGCCTATCATCCTCTTTGTATCAGTTATAAGATCCCTACTTATTATATAAAACAAAGAATCATATTAGTGATATTATTAGTATTGGCATTCCATGTACTTTTATCAATTATATAGGTATAATTGATACTTAACATTAATAACGGTAAGATACTCCATTATTTATCACTTATACTTACTTATCAACTAAGGAATAGATAATATAATACTCACTAATTATATATATTTGTTATATATACGTAATTATTTAAAGTCTATCATCCTCTTGTACCAGTTATGAGATCCCTAATCATTATATAAAATAAAGAATCATATTAGCGACATTATTAGTATAGGCACACATGGCGAGTGTAGAGCTCCGTTTAACAATATTTTTTTTTTCACATTACTAAATATTAGTAAATCTTGTTCACATTTTTTTTATCTTCTTTCTTAGTATATCTCTCTCATATAGATATGACTATGATCATTTGTTTACTAATTTATAAATCTCTAAATCCATATAACATTTTAGTAGGTCACTAAAACTTATTGTTCTCCATCATGGATATAAGTTGCTTCCATTCAAATACTCTTTCTCAAATAGAGTGTACATCCTTAAAAGTCGGCTATTTAAGTTAACTTGTATCTGATTTTAGAAGATTTATAAACTAAAGGATATAACACAATATAGAAAATTATTCTATTTAGATGCTATGAACCTGTTAGATGCTATGAAAATTATTGTTCTCCATCACGGATATAAGTTGCTTCTGTCATCATAGGTAAAACATCGCTTCTTTTTTCTCTAAACTGTAAACTTTCCCTCAGCTTTTAAAGCTATAGAGGGCACTGACTATACATTGGTACCAAATCAAACAATTCACATTAAGTTTATGATAACACTGGTATATCTAAAAACAAATCTCAACTCTTATTATTTTCTATTATAATGAAATTATAATGATCTTTTTGGACTACCTTAGCCTAATTTAGATTTATTTGAACAAAAATTGTCCATTTTAATTGACATCATGATTAGGTAATTATATATTGTACTGAAAATAAATTTATATTATTATAATAATTATTTTTTAAGCTAGTAATGTGAAGTATTGGATCAATGACGTATTGCCTCATGTAAGTCATTCACGATGATAATTTATTTTTTTATTTTTATTTTATATGTTTATTTTTAAAAGTGAGAAAATTACAACGCAGAGCGTGTTAGACGTTGGCACGAGTACGTGCATTAGCACGCACTAAAGCACAGGACAGGGGACGTCCGGGAGGTTCCAATCTGGGCCTGGATGCACCGGTCGGTAATCGGAAGCCATGCCTATCTCTGTCGCCTTCCCCATCGCCACCTGCCCCTGCCGGAAAAAAGAATTTTCTCACTGTCGTCACTCGTCACTCCCCAGTAGTTGACAGTGAGAACCGCAATATAGTGACTTCTTACTTGATAACTCAATGTTTGGTTTATTATTTAGTCTTGGCTCTCGAGCGGCCGCCCAGGTTCCATGTTCCGGATTGGGCGGCGATCGACCTCGTCTTAGTCGTCTGTAAAAATTGGAGGTCAGATGTCTCCAGAGCAGGAGGAGGAGGAAGTCACGGTCATGGCGGCGAAGAAGAGGGAGGTGGTGGAGCGTAGCCTAGTGTTCGCTGTGAACGGGGAGCGGTTCGAGCTTTCGAGGGTCGACCCTAACACCACGCTGCTCGAGTTCCTGCGGACCAAGACCCGTTTCAAAGGAGCGAAGCTCGCATGTGGAGAAGGTGAGGATTCTTGCTTTTTTTTTTTTCCTTTGAATATATTTTGTTTTTCCTCCTTATGTTGGATGAGCTGAGTTCTGTTTAAAGATTTGATCTTTCTTTACCTGGGTAAGAAAAGCTGTGATCTTTTACTTGTTTCTCTTTATGGATTTTTGCTATTTTAGGTAAATTACTGATACGTGGTTGAAGATATTGTATTTTACAAATATATAGAAATTTGGTCAGAAGTTAATGCATTCGTGACTTATCTGGAGTACGAATTTGTCAAATGGTGTTTTAACTTTGGTTTGGCAATTTTTAGAGTTGTTTTTAAATTAGATTTCTGAATTTTAGTTAGCTCCTGCTGTTGTACAAAGTAATTCACATTTCTTAGTGGATTTTCGTTATCTGATAAATGTTTGCTCACAATTTTGTGTTATTCAGTTGTCTCTAAGCCAACTAGCCTTGGCTCTTCTGGTTGGCACCCTTCTCCTATTAAGAGAGGTCCGGGTTTTGTAGCCCGCTTTTGGTATTCCCCCTGAATTTCTCAAAAAATTCATGTCATTACTTTCTCTCTTCTCTTTCTCTTCTCTTCTCTCCTACTCTCTCAATCCAAACAAAAGCTTTGGAACTTTTCCTCATTTTATAATAATACTGTTTCTCTCTTTCATATCACTTTCTGAGCTTCA